>NW_026731820.1:5000-252500 GCF_028476545.2 Physella acuta
ACACCCCCCATCTACAATTACATACCCAACACATCACCTACCCCACCTTAAATTATATATCCAACACCCCCCACCTTCAGTTACATATCCAACACCCCCCCCCCACCTACAATTACATACCCAACACATCACCCCCCACCTACAATTACATACCCAACACATCACCCCCCCACCTACAATTACATATCCAACACATCACCTACCCCCACCTAAAATTACATATCCAACACATCCCCACCTTCAATTACATATCCAACACCCTCCACCTACAATTACATACCCAACACATCACCCCCCACCTACAATTACATACCCAACACATCACCTACCCCACCTTAAATTACATATCCAACACCCTCCACCTACAATTACATATCTAACACATCACTTCCCTTACCTAAAATTACACATCCAATACATCAATCCCCACCTACAATTACACATCCAACACTTACACATCACCTCCTTACCTTCCAATTACACTAATCCATTTTTTTTTCTGTTCTTTTATCATTTACCCCCCCCCCCCCCCTCCCCCACCAACCTACATTCGTTAGCCTAATCAGTCTCGATAAACGTCATCCCCTTGAAGTATAAACTCTAACCTCTAATCTCTGACCTCTAACCTCTACACCCGTGCAATCACGTGAAAAAACGTTTGATACTTTAGCTCTAGTTGCACCCGTGCTGTAACACATTAAGCCAATCCATGTTAACGACACCCATCCATGTTTTCATTTACAGCTATTCCATGAGTTTTTACACGTCAGTTAAATCTAAACGTGATTCATTCACAACTCTCATATTTTGTTTCGTGCTTTAAAAAAATTCGGATCAGTCTAAAAATAGAACTGGGTTAAAAAAATTCGTCCGTCCCGACTTGTGATGTGTGTGTGTGTTTATTTTTTTAAATAAGAGCACACGATTACTACACAGCTACCGCTGCCCATGGTGTTGACGCTTTCTGCTTGCTCTCTCCATCCTAGCCATAGCCCTAGCCCCAAATACTCGACCCCCCTCCCCCCCACCCCACAAAAAAAAATTCGCTGCTGCGCAACTAATCCCCCACGGTCAGTAGGTTTATAGGTCACTCGTCTCTATGTGCGTCAAAACATTCTAAAAATAGCACTCACTATCTTTAAACAGGGCTTTTGGCTCACGTGTACACTTACCCCCTCCTCCCCCCCTACCCTTTGTAAGATGAGGGTTATCTTTTAAAGGGGAGGGGTAGTCACCGCGCAGTATTTTTTTTGTTTAACCCCCCCCCCCCCCCTTTTCCCCTCCAAACCTCTTCCGCCCCTCTTCGCCACGCAGAGATAACTCAAACATTCGTCAGCTCTACCGAGATTATAGAAAGTTCGTCCAAAAATTGGGAAAATCCGATAATTGTCGAAACGAGGGGAATTCGGATGCTCTTCGATCTATTTTTAGCCGGACATAAAAAAAAAAACGAAACCCGATAGGTTAGGTTTTATTTTTGTGTGTCCGTAACTAGCAAAGTACACCAAGGTTTAAAAAAAAATATAACCAGCTGATTGGGTAGTGCATTAAGTGTAGGACATTTGATGTAGGACATACGAAGGACTTTCGTAGGACGCTGGTAGGTAACTGAAACTAAATAAGAAGAAAAGATGGGAATTGTTTGAGGATTGGGAGGGGAGCGAGGGATGGAGGGAGGAGGTTGCAGTTTTATAGTATAACAATAACTATGTATTAACTGTGGTTGTCATAGTTCAGGGTTATGTAATGTCTTTTATTTGACCCAAATTAATGTTGAAGGTTAGGGTTAGGGCCAAGACAGAACACTGGTTTGGTCTAAGGTTGGGTTATCTTTTGCATCGTGTAATGAACAGTGTTTCTTTCAGAATTCAGATAGAGGGAGCGCCTAAAACTTTTTTTGTGGGGGGGGGGGGGGGGGGTCGGAATAAATTTTCCGAGGGGGGGGGGGGGGGGCAAACACTGGTAAAAATATGTATTTTCTATATAAATTCTATTTCATTCGGGGGTGGAGGGGTGGTAAGCGGTAAGCGATCTCTCCCCCCTCCCCCTTGAAGAGATGCCTGAAAGAAACTCTGGTATTGAACAATCCTGAAGTCCCGTATGAGTATACGAGGTGTGCATTCTCAGTATGTTTCTCACCTAAAGACAGCTACTGACGTAATAAGCAGTCTTTTTTAAGGTAAACAGCTAATCGCACACATTGAAAACACAATGTTTTGAACACAGTGTCTAGAACATGTCTACAACACAATGTCTAGAACTTGTCTAGAACACTATCAAGTTTTTAGCATTGACTTCAAGTCTGCAGCTGCTGTGTGCGTGCGTGTGTTTGTGTGTGTGTGTTTGTGTTTGTGTGTGTGTGTGTGTGTTCGTATGCTGGTATGTGAGTGTTAGCATACGATTCCCCCCCCCCCTATTTGATCACTCAGGTAATGAGGCGGCAGGTTGGGCAGATATTGAAAGAGAATACCCTAATGCAGTCTGGCACATTGGTCTAATTTGGCAGCGTTGGGCAGTAGGGTCGGCTCAGATTGTGTTTCACCTCAACAAACTTAGATACAACCACACATAAACGTAGGCTCAAACACACACACACGCGCGTAAACACACACTCATGTATACTTACAAGGCCTACTAGTACACTTACACGTACACTATCATGTACACGCATATATATATATATATATATATATATATATATATATATATATATATATATATATATATATATATATATATGCAATAATGATTTTTTTTAACATAATGATGTCAGACGCCACACCTTGAGAACCACTAAAAAATGTAACTGTTTATCTATTAGCTCACACTCTCTCCGTGTCCGTACCTCCTCTACCTTCCCTCCCCCCCCCCCCACACATCTCACACCTCCACAGAACCACACAGACACTCACAAATCTCCTGAGACTGGAAGAACAGAGAGCAAACGCCGAGCTTAGTGTATATGTGTGTGTACGTGTGTGTGTTTATGTGTGTGTATGTATGTGTGTGTATGTATGTATGTGTGTGTGGATATGTTTTGTTTTGGTAACGTCACGTAACAACGTCATCACTGTCTGGGTGTATTGAACCGGAAGTAAAAAGAAATAAAAAGAGAACAATGACCCCCTTTTTCTTTAGAATTTGCCAAAGTGATTGGTTGTCCGGTGTCAGTACAGAAGAGATACCCTGGACAGAATCTCATGATAATTTAATAGATAAAGACAGTAGAGCAAGTGTTTCTTTCAGTCTTTTTTTTCCGGAGTGGAGATTTCTGACTTCCTGAGTGGACAATTGTTTAACATATATATAGTACACATTTTATAGATAATTTAATATTTTTTTCTAATTCGCCCGCCGGGGGCTGTTCCACTCCCCCCCCCCCCCCCATTGCCCTTCCTCAAAGATGCCTGAAAAAACCTCACTACAATAAATTAGCTTGGTTTTAAAGATCTGCTATTTCTAATTTTAAACTATAAGCATTTAAATCGAAACAATTGGTTGTTATTTAAAAATATTGTTACGTGCGGGTTAGTTTCAACTCAAGAACGATTCGTGTTTACGTTCAATACTTTTATTCGGACTCAATTCTTCATATAACAGAGTAGCCCTCTTCCTAACCGCTACCAACTAACCCGCTCACCTCCCCACAATCGTTCACTCGCGCTTTTATACCCGCATTCGACCTTGGGATAACAATACATAAACACACCGGGGTTACTACACAGTAGGGTGAACTCAACTCACACACGCACTCTCCCCTAAGTTCGAGACTATTCTAATCTATTCTAATCTGACCTCACAATGACCCGTAACAGATATAAAAACGTAATGTGATACCATTTTTTCCGGGTCTGTGGTTGGATGGGTGGAGGGGGCGGGGGAACCGATGCCACCGTTTTGAACTACTTTTTGTTTCACTTGCAGTACATTTGTTGTTTTTAAATTTAAATTTAAAAATCGAAAAATTATCTGAAAAATATCCTTTAAAATATATTTTGTTAAAGATTGAAACATTATTTTTTCTGAAATTTAATTTTATTAAAAAAAAATATTTCAAACATGTAACCTTACTTTTTACGAAATAAGTTTTCTATGAAAGTTGAAGATCAAGAGTTTCTTAGAAATTTAAAGAACTTTGTCTTCCTTGTTGCAATCCCTACCATTTCGTTTCTGTAATACGAGCCGTATCCTGCTTTTTGAACTATACAGGAAGACAACAACAGCAATATTTTAAAAAAAATTCTTTTAAAGTTCAACGAAATTTTTTTTTCTCTCGTCAATTTTTTCCCCATCCAGGTTTTTAGAAACATGACATATTTTAAAGTACACACGTAAATCCGTCTGACCCCTGACCTTTTGCACTGTGCTGTTGATAAGCCTGCTGTGTATGTTTGACGTATGCTACACATCAGTGTAAAACTGTTATTAAAAAACAATTATAATATCCCACCCCTACCTCAGAGCCGGTGATTGTATATACGTAGGTTTTTTTTTTTTAAATTAAGGGGGTAGGCTCCAGAAAAAAAAAAAACAACTTTGCTATGGCAACGATATTTTCAGAAGAGTCCCTGATGCTTGTAAATATTTCCCTTAAGTACCCTAACTTATACATACAGAAATAAATTAAAAAACTCTTATTAATTAAGAAGTTTTATTTCCATTTTTCCCCCCCGGAGACTACCTCCTTGAACAAAAAATTATTAGCGTGTTTGTGAAATATGACTTGTAAATAAGCAGGGTTTCTTCCAGGCATCTCTGAGACCCCCCCCCCCCCCCCCCGAAAAAAGTTTACCGCCCCCCCCCCCCCGGACGAAATGAAATTTATATAGAAAATATATACTTTTAACAGTGTCCGCCCCCCCCCCCCCTCGAAAAAGGTCTACCGCCCCCCCCCCCCCGAAAATTTCAAGTGCCCCCCCCCCCCCGGAGAAAAAAAGTCTGGAAGAAACACTGTAAATAACACATCCACATAATAGTGACATAGACAGGGTTTTGCTAGGGCGTGGAAGGAGCTTAACATATTCCCAATTAAATCAAAATAGCCGTGGCTTTATGTTAGACATGTTATTTTTGGGGTTCGTTTTTGTTGGTGTGTGTGTACTTGTACATTATATTGACTAACCCGAACCCTATTATTTAAAGCTAAATAATTGGGTCTTTGTATATCAACAAATTAAACTCTGTAAAATGAAAGATAAATCTTATTTAAAAATATGAAAGCACCGACCGTTGGGTAATAATGGTAGAGTAAGATATGTAAAAACAAATGAACTCACGAGCTTGAAACAAGCTCAGGTGAAGTCTTGTTGTACTCGTCTGTAGTGTTTTTTATAGGGGCACCCACTCGTAGGCCACATGGGATCCGAACCCGGGGCTTACGAGTTAACAGTTGTTTGTCCTACCACCCTTCCCTCCCCCAATGATTGGACCAACTCATTATCATAAAAAACAACAGCAACGCCCTTATGCTAATTAAAATCTTGAATTCTAGTCTAGAACCTATGACACAAGAAAATAACAAACCGCAATGCGCTAATGCTAATTAAAATATTGAATTCTAGTCTAGAACTTATGGCACCAGTAAATAACAACAGCCAGGTCATTAAATATGATTTCCACGACAATTGAATTAACCCTCTCTCTGCCAACTGGAGTGTACCGTGTGTAAGTGAATTACTGAACCTATTTACTGTGGGAATTCCCGGAACATCATTGTTATTAAATTAACTTGCACTTTCGTTTTCTCTTGTTCTCTCTCTCCCGTTCCACGTTTGTCCCTTCCTAGTCTAGATGGTGAACCAGCGCTCATTGTTAAAACACTCCATTCATATTTTTCCTTGGCATAAGTCATAGCTACATAACGAATAATTATTTGTATACATTTCGACATTACTATTATTTGTTTATACTCTTACCACGCTTTTATGATATTTTTTATGGACTTTTGATGAGTAATATCTTTTTTTTTTCCAAATTTGTCTCGTATGACTTCCATTTTTTGTTATGAATGGTCGAAAAAAAAACAAGTACAAGTAGCGTAATATTTTTTCACATTGAACAGTCTTTATGTTGCGTGTGTATGTGTGTGTGTGTGGTGTGTGTGTGGGGGGTTAGTCTTTAAAAGACGTCACACAAGTTTTTTTTTTGACGACTTTTACCTCACTCGTCTCCATTGTCACACATCGTCATTTCACTCAACACCCCCCTTGAGTGTGAATTCATTTATGGACAACCCCCCCCCCCCCCCTTAGTCTAAAAGTATTCATCAGAATTTCACCACCCTCCAGCTTTCTGCTACTGTGATCTAACACAATCTTTTGGTAGTTTTGTCCTTAAGATTTCTTCCCCTCCTTCTCTTTGGTCTCCTCCATACTTTCCTCTTTGGTTTCCTCCATCCTCTCCTTCTCTTGGGTCTCCTCCATACTGCCTCCCTCACGTGACCTACCCTCCCTACCACCGATTACCTTTACCCCCCATCACCGTCTTACTCACTCCAACTACTCACCTTTACCTGTCTAGCTTGAGATAAGTTGTTTCTATTTTTAGATGTACGCTAAATTTAATTTTTTTCCTTGACTATACAAAAGAAAGAAAAACATATTAAAAAATCATAAAAAAAATAAAAAAAATTTTATGATGGGTAGAAAGTGAATGATAAACTGAAGTCAGATCTTTAAATAACAGGGGAAAAAATATTAAAATATGAAACGAAATTCCCAGGAAATGACGTCAGAGGGAAATCGTCCATAATATAGTGCTAAGGGTTTGCACGAATGTCGCGGTACCCCCCCCCCCCCACCTCCCCGGTGTAATGTGCTTGTGGCTCCTGGCGTGCCTGTCCTCCATTAAAGTGCGGTCTGGAAACAAAAGTTTGATTGGCATCAGACAATGACACCTGAACACATGACCCCCCCCCCCCCTTCCCCCCGACCCTTTTATACAACCCCCACACCTCTCATCTTTAAATAGAAAGAACATGATAAATGATTGCCCCTGTTTTTAACAATCGTGCTGATTTTTTTTCTTACCTGTTATACTTTGTTCTAAATGGGTCCACATTCACACACAGACACAGACACAGACACACACACACAGAGTTCTGTCTGTGTCGATATATATATATATATATATATATATATATATATATATATATATATATATATATATATATATATATATATATATATAAAGTTTGTATATATGTATGTAGAGCTATATTAATGTAATGAAGTAAATCAACAGAAATGATAAACAGGATAGATCTTCTCTTAAAGATATTTAACATTATAGTTTTGCTAACTTTAAAAAATCAAGGTATGAAATATTTTTATTTCAGTGTCCTATTCCCCCCCCCCCCACCACAATCACACACACTCTCTTTAGTGCAACCCTTGCGCATGCCAGCTCTTCCTTGTTCTGTGTGCATTCAGAATTCTAGTTTTTAATAAATCCATTCTTTTGTTTATAAATAAAAACCAACGCAGGGGCGGTTTTCTTAGTTTTATTTAATTAAAAAAGGGAGTTTTATTTTATTTATTTATTTTTTTGCATTTCTTGATTTTTTTTTTTCGTCATTAGTTTAACCTGGTATTTGTTTATTTAAAAATCCGAAATTTCAAATTTCTGGTTGTTTGCTGGGGTTTAAAAAAGAGCATTTAGTTTTTTTTTAATCAGGTAAAGGTAGATTCCACTTCCCAAACTAACGGTCCGTGGGGCAGGTGAAGTAGAGCTCATATGTTTCCTGGGCTACTACAATCCACAGCTACTGTTATCTAACCATCCACGGCTACACAGCTACTGAAGTCTAACCAAAATTAGTTCGGTTTTCGTCTTTTTTTCCTTGTCTCTTTAGCCACACAGCTGTGTGCTGACGAAGACCTTGGGTCGAAACGTCCACTGTACCTGCAATCGCCTTAAACCTGTGAAAATACTAACCCCTACCCGTTTCATCACTTTCAACCATCAAACTCTGCAACATCTAAACATCGTTACCTTTAATTTACCCCCTTCCAGCTTGTAAGACTAAGCCCCCGATTAACCGACCTAACGATCCCTAATGACTACACTTAATTTCATTTAGCCCAACAAAAGAGCCAACTTTCCCCAGCGTAGAAATACCGTCGTGATTGAAAGGCTAACGACGTGGTTAATCGAAAGCACCTTAGGTTCCTGTGGAGCACCTAGAAAGAAAATATTCCAGTTTTTTTTTTAGACTCGCGAAAAGAAAAAGCAAGTTCAGATTTCGTTTTATAAAATCGCCTTTGAAAGAATTCATAATTAATGTTTCTGTTTTTTTGCTGTCTGATTTACATTAAAATACGAAACTGCCGTCTGTTATGTAGTTAGGTGAATATGGTGGTGGTAGGGGTAGAAGTTCGTTGTGGTTGTATGTGTATGAGAAAGAGAGAGAGAGAGAGAGAGAGAGAGAGAGAAAGAGAGAGAGAGAGATAGTGTAAAGTGGGCTAGGAATGTTAGTTACTAGCTGACGGAGGCTTAGCCACCCTTCCCGGTGCCCGGGGACAAACTTTAAATTTGGCGCCCCCCTCGGGAACAACCAATTTTCAATTTGCACCCCCCCCCCTCAAACCTTCAATTTGCATATATATTTTTTATATTTATAATGCAAAACTGCAGCTAAAATGAGATTTTAATTTGTTTTTACAACCCATTTTGGCGCCCCCTAAGGTCGGCGCCCGAGGACATATGTACCCCCCCCCCCCACTAAGCCCCTGCTAGCTGAGCAGTTTAATATTAGCAAAAAAAAAAACACAAAAAAAAACAGCTAAGTTTTCAGACATTATTGGCCTGTGTCTAGACTCTAGACTACCTTAGACGATGGCCCAAGCAAACACATTTCCCATTGTTGGCCAAACAAGTAATGGCCCGGTGAGAATGTCAACGATTTGTTATTCTGGTTATAAATTCCGTCTAAGATAGGTGCGCAAATTTCATGCGTTCAAAAAACATGAAAACCCCAACACAAAAAAAAACGCACTTATATGTCTATCACTAAACTTAGGAGGCGGGGTAGGGGCGTGGGAGGGGGAGGGGGAGGGGGTGAAATCTATTGACTTACAATTTGTTTTTTAAAGTGTAAAATAATGACACCAAAAGAACCGCGTTAAAAACAATATAGCGAGCTTTAACTAAACACCACTCAGGAAAAGATCAAAGGAATTAATTTCACACGGATAAGTCCTGGCACGAATTATCTTTAATCCATGTTAATTTATTCACTTTTAGAATATGCAAATGAGCAGATTATATCTAATTACACTGCATTCACTGTTTTGATTTATCTGCGGATGTGACATTGCATGCCTTTTGGTTGGGTACAAAGACTGGCATACATGGGATTTTAGAACTAGGTTTTGGTATCTAGACTTTCTTCAGTCAAGAGCTAGATTCGCGTTGGTGTTATGCGTTCGAATTTTGGTTTAGGCTAGTCTTAAATATCTTGGTGCCACAATTTACTTAGGAAGTATGGGACAGCGTGGCCTTGGCGGTAGAGCTCTAGGCTGCTAACCCGAAAGTCTCGAGCTCGAATCGGGGTCCAAGTCGGTAGAAAGTCCCTGAGTCCACCCAACTCTGAGGCGTACCTGACTGATGTTGGGGAAAGCAAAGGCAGCTGGGTAAATTGCTGACCACACCTTCCCTTTTTATGCCGAGATCAAGAAACATATGAACTCTACTTCATCTTCCCAATGGATCGCTAGGTCTAAATGGGATTCTTTACTTTATTTCTTAAGGGAGTGAGATTTCGTATCTGTAAGTCAGAAAAACAATCATCATCTTTTCCCGTTAGTACCCAAAACACATCGGGCAGATAAAGTTGAGTTCATCTGTGTACATGGTCAGCACTATGCTCAGCCGTCGTTGTTTTCCCCTACGTGAGTCAGATACCCATGCAGCCGGAGAAATGAGAATATCCATCATATTTCCAGCTCCATTTCCTACGTTAGTGAAGGTATTTTTGTCTCACGCATATTGTTTTATTCTCATGATTTCGACATCCGCCCAGCCCTAATTTAAATTCAATACTTTTTCCCCATCCTTAATTTTCTTTCACTTTTATTGTGTATTCACTCCCACAAGATTCACAACTGGATTAGGAACGCAAAAAAAAAAAAAAAAAAAAAAAAAAAAAAAAAAAAAAAGTTAATTATCTGCACTAATCCGGGTTGGCCTTTTGTTGACTCGTATTTTCGCGAGGTGAACTAAGAAAAGACGAAGTTATTTTAAATATCCTGTTTACAGCCGTCTTCCATTTAACCATTGAAAGAAAACATAAGCCTATTGTGGATATGTTGAAACCTGTTGTAATGTAATCCGGTGTTGGGTAATTTAAAGCGGTTCTTCGGTCGTTCTACAACAGGGTTGCATTGGTTTATTTTGTGTTTGTGCGCGTGTGTGTTTGTGTGTGTGTAGAGTTTCTTTCTCGCATCTCCCCACCAACATAGGGGTCATCCATAAATGACGTCACGCTTTTTTGGACGATTTTTACCTCCCCCCTCCCCTCCGTCACACGTCGTCACAAAAAGCCAGACCCCCCCCCCTAAAATGACGTCACACCTCAGCCTACAACCCCCCTCAAAATTGCTGTTCGATATTTTTCCAAAATCCTGTCAGAACTCTGTCAACATAGAGTATTTTGATCAATTCCTATTAGAATTTATCAAAACCTTTTCTGTAACGCGAAATAACAGCTAAAACTCGTTTTCTAACATTTGTTTTTTTATAAGGCAAAAAATTGACGTTACGCCATCTGAACCCCCGCCCCCTCCCCCTCATCACACACCGTCACAAAATTATGGACCCCCCCCCCTCCCCCTACGAGTGTGACGTCATTTATGGACGACCCCATACTATGTGTGTAATAAATGCATTGAAAAACAACAATAAGGCTTTAGGGCAGGGGTCTCCAAACTACGGCCCGCGGGCCGGATGCGGCCCGCGATGTCCTCTCATCCGGCCCGCGGAGATTTTTTTGTCCACGGAAAAACGTTTGTTGGTGATGTTTGAGGAACTTTGCCCAGAAAAAATCAAAGACACGCCTGGAAGAAACTGGCCCCCGAACTGAAATTTGATAGTTAATGCAGCCCTTGGGCTGAAAAGTTTGGAGACCCCTGCTTTAGGGTATCCTATTCGCCCTGAAATACCGAACACATTGAAAAGTCAGTCGGTAGATTGAGAATCCATGATCAATGGTTAAAAATTATTTTATGTGAAATAACGGATACAAAAATGCTTCCTGAAAAAATTTTTTTTAAAAATATTTCTTTCATTTTTTTTTTTTTTTTAACGAAACCCTTATGTGATTGTAAAAAAAAAAAAAAGTAAATTTGTCTTTTTCGTCGAATGAGCACAAGCTCTATTAGTCATGGCTGAAAACAAAGCAAGGCTTTACTAGACATAATATGCACAACAGCAGCCTAATATGGATACTTAGTTATCTATAGTCTAGTAAGTCTTTAGTCAGATTCTGTAGTCTTTAAAAACTACATTGAGAACCATCGACCTAACAGCCCACGGGAGATCAACAATGTATTTCTAAGCTGAGCAGTAAACAACTTGGGTGTGAGGCTACGTTTTTATTTATAGTGGACAACGGGATTCCCGTTTTAAAAACAAAACAAAACAATCCGCTATCAATACGATGTTTAAGCCATGACGTCAGTGTCCACGCGCAGTAGTTATAAATAGCCGCGCCGGGTATAGACGAGGGCTTTCGGGGATTTCCGAGCTTATAATATTGAGTGTAAATAACGTGGGTAGTTGCTACCTTTTAGGCCGATCGATTGTTTACTTGTTAGTGATCGATATGAACAGTGACGTCACAAGGCGGGCACGAAGGGTGCGGGGTGTGCGGTTCGCACCGGGTGACACCCTTTTAGGGGTGACACCACAATGAAAAAAACGTAAAAATCTACTGTCTAAACAATGAGAGAGGGGTGACATTGAACCGGAAATACAAAAATATTGCAAAGGAGGGAAGGGGGGGGGGATGTGACACCCTCTGTTACCGCACCGGATGACACCAAACTGTATATGAACTAAGTACATTTTTTTTTGTATATTAAAGGGAGGGCCTACTCCACAATTCGCACATTAGTTCCATGGTTTGTTTTTGGGTAAGATTAAAAGTAAGGCTTAAGATTAGAGAAGGGCTGTATTTAAGGCAGGGCTTAGGGGATAAATAGGCGTATAGTGTAAGGATGTTAGGGTACGGTTTAGGGACACATGTGAAAACAGACCAGTTATGTTGGATATGGGTTTGAGTTTAATTCTCGACAACTAGCTGAGAACATAGATATATATATATATATAACTCGTTTGCAAAGAGATCGGGAATTTTTTTGGTAATAAATAAATTTATCGATATTTAGTGGATGAATGTATACCTTTCTCATTCTAAATAGATAAATATATCGAGACTGTAGAAAAATGTAAATATATCAATTTTAAATGGATGAATATAAACCTAATTCTAAGTAGATAAATATAAATATATCGAGACTTTGTAGATAGATACAAATCTTTCAAAACTTTATTGAAATAATAAATATAAATAAATACAAATCAATCGAAATTTACATCGATAAAATTTTAAAAAAAAATATTGACATACCCCCTTCCCCCCCCTCCCCCCCCCCCCCACCTCACGCGTCAGAACAAATTCCTGAATGCCTCACAAAATCCCACACATTCTGTCTATCATAACACCACAATCTGCAGACGTATCGGTTAACTTTTGTCTGTGTCTGTCCGTCACACGGAAATAGAATTCTATATTTGGAATTCTCTGCACGCATCAGACCCCGCCATTATTGTCATCCTATTTTAATATCCAAATCCAAATGCGGATTTTTAGTTTTTAAAAATAATTCTTCAAAAAAATACAGCGGTTCTAACACTATACACTAAAAAGTTCCGTTTTCTCTTTTATTTCCGTTTTGATAAACGATAACTAAGTATATTTTTTAAAATGTTTATAAAATGTAACACAGCAGGCCTAAACACAACACATGACATGGTTCCAGAGGCGTAGCGATGGGGGGGGGGGGGGGGCGGGGACGGGGGGGGGGGGGGCGGGGGGGGACATATGTCTGCGGGCGCCGACCTTAGGGGGCGCCAAAATGGGTTGGAAAAACAAATTGAAAGTTTGAAGAGGGGTGCAAATCGAAAGTTTGAGGGGGGGGGGATGCAAATCGAAAGTCCTAGGGGGGTGCAAATCAAAAGTTTGTCCCCGGGCGCCGGGAAGGGTCGCTAGGTCTCTGCATGGTTCAGCTTAAAATGACGTTTTAAAGTTAACATTAGTTTTTGGTGCCTTTAATGGCTCAAAGGAAGGCGTGGTCGGATGGCAGAGCGTACGACTGCTGATGTGAGAGTTTCGAGTTCGTAGAACGTCCCTGAATCCACCCAGCTCTGATGGGTGTTTATGGGCTCTTGGGAGGGCGTATTCGGATGGTAGAGTGAACGACTGCTCATGTGAAAGTCTCGAGTTCGTAAGACGTACTTGAGTCCACGCAGCTCTGATGGGTGTTTATGGGCTCTTGTGAAGGCGTGGTTGGATGGTAGAGTGAACGACTGCTGATGTGAAAGTTTCGAGTTCGTAGAACTTCCCTGAATACACCCAGCTCTGATGGGTACATGACTCACGTCGAGGAAAGTAAAGGCGTCTGGGCATGGTGCTGACCACACTATCCCTTTTTATACCGAATTATTTTTGTTTTTGTTTTATGTAAATTCATTATGTACAGCTGTAAAATCCTTTTAGTTTCACACGATGATTGAAATTATGTAAACAATGTCGATGTTGATAACATCATCTCTTCCCGTCCGTGTCGAGACGTATGGGCAGGCGAAGTAGAGTTCTTCTGCTTCAGAGACCTCGGCATATGATGGGTTAGTGCAGGGGCCGACAACCTGTGACTCGCGAGCCGCATGCGGCTCTTTTGATGTCAATATGTGGCTCTCCAGTTCTGTAATAATAATATTATTTATTTTCAAAATAAAAAAAAATATTATACTGTAAAAACAAAAACAAATTTAAACAAAATAAAAACCAATGAGAATAGGTGGAGTAGAGCATATTTGGACAGCTGACAGCCGCAGGACATTAGGCCAAGCCCTACAACTGTGCTGTGGCCAGCCCCGTGGCAATGGGTCCATGCTTTCCAGTACCGAAGTGCACTAAGTGCACATAAAAATGTTAGTGGCTCTTTAAAAATTGGAAAATTTTGTAGATTGTAGCTATTGGCTATTCCGTCTCAAGAGGTTGCCGGCCCCTTGGTTAGTGTATAGTGTTTATATTTTTTATCCGCCTCAGACATGTAATTGACAGCGTTAGTTTGCCTTGCGTGTTTTCTTTAATATAACAGTTTTCATCATCGGCTTGAGAGGACATAGAGATTTACAATAGTAATATTTCTTTCTTACTTGTAGCCTACTTTCATTCATTTTAGATGGTTTACTTATACATAGTTCTTTTACAAAACGTCTAAATTTTTTAAAAAAGGGTATAGTGCAGGGGTCGGCAACCTGCGGCTCGCGAGCCGCATGCGGCTCTTTTGTGGTCAAGGTGCGGCTCTCCAGCTCCTTGTACAAATAATATAATAGTTATATTATTTCATTTTCAAAACTCATATGAAATATCATAATGTGAAGAAAAACAACTTTGAACAGAATTAAAACACTTATCAGAGAACATTGAGAATAAGTGCGGTAGAAAGTATACGGACAGCTGACAGCAGCTTCGGCACCAGGCCCAGCCCTAAAGCCCCGTGGCAACAATCCCATGCTTGCCACTGTCCAAGCCCCGACTTTTTCGAATGTTTTTAAATAGGAATGTTATTTTATTTAGAATGCATTTCTAATATGTGCCAGTAATCATTACTTTGACGTGAGTGACGTAGTATTTTTAGCGCAATTTCCATTCTGGAGAATTGCGTTTATTAACTCGTCATTTCTGGGAATGGATGGATGAATGAATGAATGTATGGATGAATGTGTGTCCGGGCTTTAAGTCGTATCTCCTCCTCAACGAAGCAATATCGATGACTAGTTCCAAAAGCAATTATGTTAAGCAAGTTACGAGAATGAGCATAGGCCATAAAAATTCCGGGTTTCTTTCATGTATTTCCCGAAAAAGCCAAAAAACCTCGAAAAAAATCAGTTTTTGGCCCATATCTCGGCAACCAGACCATTTAGCGACTTGAAACATGTACCAATCGATTCCTGCCATAATTTAGAACAATATTGCCGAAGAAAGTTTTCAAAAATATCCTCTCGTTCGGTCACAAATTTTAAAATTACATAAACACCTACAAACCGATCGTTCTTCTAGCTCGAACGCACCCCAGCATTATACGTCAGAGCTATTTTTAAATAACATAAGGAAATTGCGCATAAATGTCACTAGACTTTTTTAATTAACTTGTTTTTAGCTATTAGCTTCCTATTGTTGAGCCGGGTACTTGACGGTGGGGTACGAGTTTACCATGCGTTAAGTAGGTTGGAAGAAAAGCCTGGTGAGAACCAAAGGACAGAAGCAACCGATACACTGTTATCAAACCGCTATTCAAGCCAGTTAGTCGGAGTCTGCCGTGTTAAGGCCTGCCTGGCTAATGGCAGACACCTCCTGAGCCGGTGATGTCCGTAAAGAAAGAAAACAAAGTTAACAGTTTCTAAAGTGGATTGCGATAGTCATCTATATATATAATTCTCTTCTGGGAGCCGTTAGAAAACAAGCTGCAAGCGCGCCTTACAGTCCCCTCTCTTCCTCTCTATCGCTACCACCCCCACGCCCCACCCCCTCACATGGTCTGGTGAGCTGTGGTTCACGCTGTTTACATTTTACAATCATAGAGACGGGTTTGGCGACGGCTATTAGGGGCAGATAATTTAGTTTGAAACGATTTTAAACTTAGAGGAGGTAACTAAGAGGAGGCTGCTTTCACGTGGGGGGGGGGGGGGGGGAAAGGGGGGTTTAGTGTTTTTAAGCAAATATTTTCAGTGGCAGCATTGGTACTGTCGAATTCACAAATTATAAATTATTGAAAAGTAGAAAAAAAAAAAAAACAACTAAATAGCGGCGTATGATACGCAGCGGGTCGACTCGTTATTAATATTTGTGCATGAAGCTGAAGAGCCGCATCTTGACATCAAAAGAGCAGCATGCGGCTCGCGAGCCGCAGGTTGCCGACCCCTGGTATAGTGTATACAAAATTAATAGAAACATGGAAACAATATTTGTCCACCAATTATGTAGCAAATTTCACTAGGTAGCTTTCTATGGTCTTTGGTTTACGTGTATAATAAGGGTAAAGTTTCAGTGTTCGTTAGATTCAAAGTTAAAAATTATCTATGTGATGTCAAAAAAAAAGGAAAATAATACAGATGTATACTTTAAATAAATGGCTAAATTATCTAGTGTCTTTTGGAAAAGAACGATGACCTAGGCTGTAAGATTAAAAGTTTAAAGCACACTATTTAGAAGCTTAGGGTTATTTCCCTTTATATCAATCGGTCGTAAAATACTCTTAAATATCGACTGGTGATTTTTAGAATTTAGGCTACTTCTCTAAGCAAGAATAGGTTAATAACCGGCTGAGAAACACGTCTAGTGCCGGCAAAAGTTAATCACCGGCTGAGATACACGTCTGGTGCCGGCAAAAGTTAATCACCGGCTGAGATACAGGTCTAGTGCCGGCAAAAGTTAATAACCGGCTGAGATACACGCCTAGTGCCGGCAAAAGTTAATAACCGGCTGAGATATACGTCTAGTCTAGTGCCGGCAAACGTTAATCACCGGCTGAGATACACGGCTAATGCCGGCAAAAGTTTTAATCACCGGCTGAGATACACGGCTAGTGCCGGCAAAAGTTAATCACCGGCTGAGATACACGGCTAGTGCCGGCAAAAGTCAATCACCGGCTGAGATACACGGCTAGTGCCGGCAAAAGTTAATCACCGGCTGAGATACACGGCTAGTGCCGGCAAAAGTTAATCACCGGCTGAAATACACGTCTTGTGCCGGCAAAAGTTAATCACCGGCTGAGATAAACGTCTAGTGCCGGCAAAAGTTAATCACCGGCTGAAATACACGGCTAGTGCCGGCAAAAGTTAATCACCGGCTGAAATACACGTCTTGTGCCGGCAAAAGTTAATCACCGGCTGAGATAAACGTCTAGTGCCGGCAAAAGTTAATCACCGGCTGAGATACACGGCTAGTGCCGGCAAAAGTTAATCACCGGCTGAGATACACGGCTAGTGCCGGCAAAAGGTTTCATCACCGGCTGAGATACACGCCTTGTGCCGGCAAAAGTTAATCACCGGCTGAGATACACTAGTGCCGGCAAAAGTTAATCACCGGCTGAGATACACGGCTAGTGCCGGCAAAAGTTAATCACCGGCTGAAATACACGTCTTGTGCCGGCAAAAGTTAATCACCGGCTGAGATACACGGCTAGTGCCGGCAAAAGTTAATCACCGGCTGAGATACACGGCTAGTGCCAGCAAAAGTTAATCACCGGCTGAAATACACCGCTAGTGCCGGCAAAAGTTAATCACCGGCTGAAATACACGTCTTGTGCCGGCAAAAGTTAATCACCGGCTGAGATAAACGTCTAGTGCCGGCAAAAGTTAATCACCGGCTGAGATACACGGCTAGTGCCGGCAAAAGTTAATCACCGGCTGAGATACACGGCTAGTGCCGGCAAAAGTTAATCACCGGCTGAGATACACGGCTAGTGCCGGCAAAAGTTAATCACCGGCTGAGATACACGGCTAGTGCCGGCAAAAGTTAATCACCGGCTGAGATACACGCCTAGTGCCGGCAAAAGTTAATAACCGGCTGAGATATACGTCTAGTCTAGTGCCGGCAAACGTTAATCACCGGCTGAGATACACGGCTAATGCCGGCAAAAGTTTTAATCACCGGCTGAGATACACGGCTAGTGCCGGCAAAAACTAATCACCGGCTGAGATACACGGCTAGTGCCGGCAAAAGTTAATCACCGGCTGAGATACACGGCTAGTGCCGGCAAAAGTCAATCACCGGCTGAGATACACGGCTAGTGCCGGCAAAAGTTAATCACCGGCTGAGATACACGGCTAGTGCCGGCAAAAGTTAATCACCGGCTGAAATACACGTCTTGTGCCGGCAAAAGTTAATCACCGGCTGAGATAAACGTCTAGTGCCGGCAAAAGTTAATCACCGGCTGAAATACACGGCTAGTGCCGGCAAAAGTTAATCACCGGCTGAAATACACGTCTTGTGCCGGCAAAAGTTAATCACCGGCTGAGATAAACGTCTAGTGCCGGCAAAAGTTAATCACCGGCTGAGATACACGGCTAGTGCCGGCAAAAGTTAATCACCGGCTGAGATACACGGCTAGTGCCGGCAAAAGGTTTCATCACCGGCTGAGATACACGCCTTGTGCCGGCAAAAGTTAATCACCGGCTGAGATACACTAGTGCCGGCAAAAGTTAATCACCGGCTGAGATACACGGCTAGTGCCGGCAAAAGTTAATCACCGGCTGAAATACACGTCTTGTGCCGGCAAAAGTTAATCACCGGCTGAGATACACGGCTAGTGCCGGCAAAAGTTAATCACCGGCTGAGATACACGGCTAGTGCCAGCAAAAGTTAATCACCGGCTGAGATACACGGCTAGTGCCGGCAAAAGTTAATCACCGGCTGAAATACACGTCTTGTGCCGGCAAAAGTTAATCACCGGCTGAGATAAACGTCTAGTGCCGGCAAAAATTAATCACCGGCTGAAATACACCGCTAGTGCCGGAAAAAGTTAATCACTGGCTGAAATACACGTCTTGTGCCGGCAAAAGTTAATCACCGGCTGAGATAAACGTCTAGTGCCGGCAAAAGTTAATCACCGGCTGAGATACACGGCTAGTGCCGGCAAAAGTTAATCACCGGCTGAGATACACGGCTAGTGCCGGCAAAAGTTAATCACCGGCTGAGATACACGGCTAGTGCCGGCAAAAGTTAATCACCGGCTGAGATACACGGCTAGTGCCGGCAAAAGTTAATCACCGGCTGAGATACACGCCTAGTGCCGGCAAAAGTTAATAACCGGCTGAGATATACGTCTAGTCTAGTGCCGGCAAACGTTAATCACCGGCTGAGATACACGGCTAATGCCGGCAAAAGTTTTAATCACCGGCTGAGATACACGGCTAGTGCCGGCAAAAGTTAATCACCGGCTGAGATACACGGCTAGTGCCGGCAAAAGTTAATCACCGGCTGAGATACACGGCTAGTGCCGGCAAAAGTCAATCACCGGCTGAGATACACGGCTAGTGCCGGCAAAAGTTAATCACCGGCTGAGATACACGGCTAGTGCCGGCAAAAGTTAATCACCGGCTGAAATACACGTCTTGTGCCGGCAAAAGTTAATCACCGGCTGAGATAAACGTCTAGTGCCGGCAAAAGTTAATCACCGGCTGAAATACACGGCTAGTGCCGGCAAAAGTTAATCACCGGCTGAAATACACGTCTTGTGCCGGCAAAAGTTAATCACCGGCTGAGATAAACGTCTAGTGCCGGCAAAAGTTAATCACCGGCTGAGATACACGGCTAGTGCCGGCAAAAGTTAATCACTGGCTGAGATACACGGCTAGTGCCGGCAAAAGGTTTCATCACCGGCTGAGATACACGCCTTGTGCCGGCAAAAGTTAATCACCGGCTGAGATACACTAGTGCCGGCAAAAGTTAATCACCGGCTGAGATACACGGCTAGTGCCGGCAAAAGTTAATCACCGGCTGAAATACACGTCTTGTGCCGGCAAAAGTTAATCACCGGCTGAGATACACGGCTAGTGCCGGCAAAAGTTAATCACCGGCTGAGATACACGGCTAGTGCCAGCAAAAGTTAATCACCGGCTGAGATACACGGCTAGTGCCGGCAAAAGTTAATCACCGGCTGAGATACACGGCTAGTGCCGGCAAAAGGTTTCATCACCGGCTGAGATACACGCCTTGTGCCGGCAAAAGTTAATCACCGGCTGAGATACACTAGTGCCGGCAAAAGTTAATCACCGGCTGAGATACACGGCTAGTGCCGGCAAAAGTTAATCACCGGCTGAAATACACGTCTTGTGCCGGCAAAAGTTAATCACCGGCTGAGATACACGGCTAGTGCCGGCAAAAGTTAATCACCGGCTGAGATACACGGCTAGTGCCAGCAAAAGTTAATCACCGGCTGAGATACACGGCTAGTGCCGGCAAAAGTTAATCACCGGCTGAAATACACGTCTTGTGCCGGCAAAAGTTAATCACCGGCTGAGATAAACGTCTAGTGCCGGCAAAAGTTAATCACCGGCTGAAATACACCGCTAGTGCCGGCAAAAGTTAATCACCGGCTGAAATACACGTCTTGTGCCGGCAAAAGTTAATCACCGGCTGAGATAAACGTCTAGTGCCGGCAAAAGTTAATCACCGGCTGAGATACACGGCTAGTGCCGGCAAAAGTTAATCACCGGCTGAGATACACGGCTAGTGCCGGCAAAAGTTAATCACCGGCTGAGATACACGGCTAGTGCCGGCAAAAGTTAATCACCGGCTGAGATACACGCCTTGTGCCGGCAAAAGTTAATCACCGGCTGAGATACACTAGTGCCGGCAAAAGTTAATCACCGGCTGAGATACACGGCTAGTGCCGGCTAGGGGTCATCTGACGTAAAAATCAATCACGTCATACAGTTTTTATAATTACCACTTTTTAATTCTCACAAGAAACGCCAAGAGTTGTTTGCTTTGATCTTGACTGAGTTATCTGCCCCCGGCTGGGTCGGCCTGGCTCACCCACGGGTTGTCTGGGTCCCAGACATCACCCGTGATCAGAGAGTTGAGGGGGGGGGGCGTCGGAACTTATTGCTAGCTAGCACTGGCATACATTGGTGATAGAACATTGGTGCGAGCTAACACACTATTTAGTTATAAAACATTGGTGCTAGAACATTGGTGATAGAACATTGGTGCTAGAGCATTGGTGCTAGAACATTGGTGCTAGAACATTGGTGCTAGAACATTGGTGATAGAACATTGGTGATAGAACATTGGTGATAGAACATTGGTGCTAGAACATTGGTGATAGAACATTGGTGATAGAACATTGGTGATAGAATATTGGTGATACAACATTGGTGCAAGTTGACACACTATTTAGTTATAAAACATTGGTGCTAAGTAAGCTAGCGCTAGCTTACATTAGTGCTAACTAGCACTGGAATACGTTGGAGATAAAACATTAGTGCTAGTTAGCACTGGCATGTATTGGTGATAGAAACTTAGGTGCTAACTAGCACTTACACAGTTTGGTAATATACATATGTTCTCGTTAACACACTCTTTAGTTATAAAACATTGGTGCTAGTTAGCACTTAACTACATTGATGATAAAACATTGGTGCTAGTTAGCACTGGCAGACATTTGTGCTACTAGCACTTGCACACTTTAGTTATAAAACATAGGTGCTTACAAGCACTTGCACAATATGGTGGTAAAACATAAGTGCTTGCAAATACGTAAACTCATTAGTTATAAAACATAAGTGCTTACAGGAGCTTCCACACTTTATTGATAAAACAATAGTTTTTTTAAAAAGAATATTTTCGCGAGTTAATCCCTCTTTCACCCCCCCCCCCCCCTACTCCACTCCACCCCATCAGCGCGCTTTCTTAAACCTTCCAGAGAAAGGTCACTAAAGGTCAGACTGATCCTTGAGTTGACGTCCAACCGATTAAGGACTCCTTTAGACTTACATTGTTAGTTTTCAACGAGAGGCCGAGAGGCGATGACAATGATAAACACACAAGAAACCCGTCAAAATCGCAATCAATTTGAGACTTTATATGCTTGTGTTATCACGTTATGTGTGAAAGACTTGATAATTCGTAGTAATCTGATGATTAATATTCCTGATAAATGTGTTGCGGGGGGGGGGGGGGGGGAGAGGGGGGAGGGGGGGTGGCGGTAGACTTTCTTCGGAGGGGCTCGCCCCCCCCCCCCCCCCCCCCCCCGAAGAGTGGCCTGGTAGAAACTCTGGTCATAAAGCTTGATCTCAACCCACTGATTATTGACCGAATTTTTTAAACTAATGTTTGCTACATATTTTGTTTAAAATTTATTTTAAAAAATATTAATGATACGTCACATTTCAACTCCCCCCCCCCCCCCGTATCCCCCTACTTCCTTTAGCAAGAAAACAAAAGCGGTACATACCGGTTTGATCAGAGACTGTTGAATGTGTTGGGTGATGAGTGAAAAAACATGTTGATCAGTGTCAACTGTTGACACATGTGATGGTTGGGTGGGGAGTGGGGGTTGGTAGCTGTACCTGGTCTAGCGGTAGCATGGTGGCTAGCGTGGTCTAGGGGTAGCACATAGTGTGGTCTAGTGGTAGCATTGTGGTTAGCGTGGTCTAGTGGTAGCATTGTGGTTAGCGTGGTCTAGGGGTAGCATTGTGGTTAGCGTGGTCTAGGGGTAGCACATAGTGTGGTCTAGTGGTAGCATTGTGGCTAGCGTGGTCTAGTTGTAGCATTGTAGCTAGCGTGGTCTAGGGGTAGCCTTGTGGCTAGCATGGTCTAGTTGTAGCATTGTGGTAGCGTGGTCTAGGGGTAGCACTGTGGCTAGTGTGGTCTAGTGGTAGCATTGTGGCTAGCGTGGTCTAGTGGTGGCATTGTGGCTAGCTTGATCTATTGGTAGCATTGTAGCTAGCGTGATCTATTGGTAGCATTGTAGCTAGCGTGATCTATTGGTAGCACTGTAGCTAGCGTGATCTATTGGTAGAACATAGAGTGGTCTAGTGGAAGCATTGTAGTTAGCGTGGTATAGTGGTAACATTGTAGCTAGCGTGATCTGTTGGTAGCATTGTAGCTAGCGTGGTCTAGTGGTAGAACATAGAGTGGTCTAGTGGAAGCATTGTAGTTAGCATGATCTCTTGTATCACGGTAGCTAGTCCAGTCTCGGGGTAGCCCTATAGCTACACCAACAAATCACCCCACCAATCAGCTCTGTACACTGTGTGTTGCCTACTCTCCTTACACTGTCCTCGTGTTTAGTGTCCAAGTTATTATTGAAGTGCATGTAATTATATTTATCAAACTGCGGTAATTAGGGGATAATAGGCATGTGTTTATGTTTGTGTGCCTGTGTGTGTGGTGGGGGGGGGGGGTCTCCCATTGCAGCGCAATAAGTTTTTGAATGACGTGTGCATATATGCAAATTACTTATCCGACTTCCGGTGTGAATAGAATAGAGTGTTATTTATCCAGGTAGGCGGTTCAAGGTAAGACAAGCGTGTCATAAAGTACAGCGAATATCATGCGTGTGACGTGTGCGCTGTCTCTTAACTGAGATGTCCCCTTCAAATCTTGATAGAAATTGTGGTGAAATTAACGTGTTTTTATGATAAAGATTTGATAGGAGACGCATGTGCTTTAGTAGATAAGGTTAATTTTGATGAGGGCTTTTTTAAAATAAATCTGCAAAAGTTTGATTGACCACGAAAGATTTTAAAGAATTTCTTCTCTTTGTATTCCCTGTACATTTTATACTATTCGCACTTAGTCCAATCTGTTCTTTTGTCTCAATGTCCCCTGTCCCTCTTTCCCAATTCTCCTCTGTACCAATATCCTTTTAACTTAATGTCCCTCTATACCAGTCGTTGTCCCAAAGATTGCCCCAAAATCCCCGGTTCATGTGGTTCTCTGTCCCATGTCCCAATAACCCAATGCCCCCATATCCTAACGTCCCAATATCCCAATATCCCAAAGTCCCTATGTTCTAATTTCTCAATATCCATTTGTCCCATGTCCCCATGTCCTAATGTCCCTTTGACCTAATGTCCTTGAATCCCAATCAGAGTTTCTTCCAGGCATCTCTTCGGGGGGGGGGGGGGGGGGGACATAGCCCCCCTTCCCCCGAAAAAGTCTACGGCCCCCCCCCCCCCCCGAAAAAATTGCCCCCCCCCCCCCCGGAGAAAAACGTCTGGAAGAAACACTGATCCCCATGTCCCTCTATCCCAATGTCCCTCTATCCCAATGTCCCCATGCCCTAATGTCCAAATGTCCCAATATCCAAATGTCTCCTCTCATGTCTTCACCTGTATGACCCAGACACGACCGGCAGTGTTTAAAGGTCGACCTCTAACCTCTAACCTACAGTAACGACAACCCGTGTTAGTTTACCTTCCCTTGTTTTAGAGGCTATAATCCCCCTCGTCCTACACACCTTAATCTTATAAGCCGCTAGAACTTCTGGGCTATTCTTGTTGTTTCTGACGTACGGTGGCGGAACTAAGGGGTGGCGTATAGCTGTCCTATATCTATACATATAATTCTCTTCTTGGAGACGCTAGAAAACAATCCGTAAGCACGCTCCCTACCACCCCACCCCTACATGGTCTGGTGAGCTGTGGTTCACGCTAAATGTTTACAATCGGATTTAGTGACGGCAATAGGGGCAGATAATTTAGTTTGAAACGATTTTAAACTTAGGGGAGGTAACTAAGAGGAGGCTGCTTTCACGGGGGGGGGGGGGGTGTAGGGTAGGGGTTGGGGGAAAGGTGGGGGTAGTATCGTCTACTGATAGTGTTTTAAAGCAAATATATTAAGTGGCAGCATTGGTACTGTCGAATTCACAAATTATGAATTACTGAAAAGTATAAAAAAAAAAACAACTAAATAGCGGCGTATGATATGCCGCGGGTCGGCTCGTTAGTATATATTATGAATAGTGAGAATGGGACTGTGTGGCCTAGCGGTAGAGCTCTAGAATGCTAACCCGAAAGTCTTGAGTTCGAGTACCTAAATCACGTTAGGGAACGTAAAGGCGGCCGGGCATAGTGCTGATCAAATTAACCCTTCATATGCCGAAGTGACTAACAGGTTAACTCTACTTCATTTGCCCCAATAAACGTCAGGTTCGAATAAAGTAAACTTAACTTACTTACTTATCAATAACTATAGAGAACAAAAAGTTAGTATCTTTCTCCACACACACACACACAGAGACAACCACAAAGACACGCTCAGAC
Source organism: Physella acuta (assembly GCF_028476545.2). Classification (NCBI taxonomy): domain Eukaryota; kingdom Metazoa; phylum Mollusca; class Gastropoda; family Physidae; genus Physella; species Physella acuta. The sequence continues at coordinate 30,063 of NW_026731820.1, forward strand.
ACACACACTCATTGACAAACATACAGACAAGATTGTAAAAAAAATATTTCCGACGCAGTGAGGTCTAAACCGTTGAGATTTGTGAAAATTTCGATTTTTTAACGCCTAGAATACTTCATTTATACTCGGTATACGAGAAAGTTAAAATGTAAAAAACACAGTAAAAAATTAAAGAGACATAAATTTTGTCTAATCTTAATATCCATGGAGAGTCCGTCCAGGACATGTACGTGTGTCGCTAAGGGATACAGAGAGAGATAGAGAGAGGGAGAGATAGAGAGTGAGAGGGTGAGAAAGAGAGTGAGAGATAGAGATAGAGATAGAGATAGAGATAGAGATAGAGATAGAGAGGGAGAGGTAGAGATAGAGGGAGAGGGAGAGATAGAGAGGGAGAGGGATAGAGAGATAGGGATAGGCGTATAGAGCACTATCCTGGCAGTTCATCAGCGTCATAGAGCCTGCTACACCCACCGACCTGCCGGCACTGCCTACAGATTAAGGTTAATGCCATGCTAAACTTGGTTAACATCAGACGGTCGGGTCCCCGTGGGTCGGCATTAAGTGTCCCGACCGTTGAGGGACCGGGCACTTAGAGGATCCCCCCTCCCCCACACTGTCTTATGAGTGGAGTGGACGAGCTTAGTAAGTTTATGTGCTATGTATTAAGGCTGAAGTGTTTTGATACGAGCTAAAAGGTTGTCGGAACTTGATGTAAGATATTTCAAATCACAAGGGAATATCAGTACGGAAATACTTTGAAGTCCAGTTCAATTGAAACAAAGAAGAAAGATGTATTATCATATATATATATATATATATATATATATATATATATATATATATATATATATATATATATATATATATATATATATATATATATATATATATATATATATATATATATGTGTGTGTGTGTGTGTGTGTGTGTGTGTGTGTGGACGGTATATGGACGGTTCGATAGGGGGGGGGGGGGCAGTGCTCATAGTTGCTAGCTAGAAACTTCCCGAGTAAGGCTGGTTAGCAGGGGTACGGCAACCCATCTAGGATAGAGAAATCCTAAGTCAAACAACTGCGGCCTTTACATATTGTTCTTGGGTGGACAAGACCTATTGAACCACACCCAGAATGAAAGTCGGAGTCGACGGGCCTTATGGCGCATGAGATATCAACATATTCTACTTAATTGTGTTGGAAGAAACTCTCTCCAATATTTCAAAAAAGAACAAAGAAGAAGAAGAAAAACATAGTTTATATACAAAGCTGGAGATCCTGGTGATTGAAATAAGATTAGGAGCTGTAAGAAATATCCTTATTATTTGACAAAAATGTATTGCTTCAAGACATACTCTCTTTAGTTTAAGTGTGAGTAGTCATTGTACATTGAGACAACTCAGCACACAAAGTACCCAGCATTAGTTGGTTTTATTATCTCATGTGTCAACACCTTCTCGCATTACAGTGCGTAACCGGACACCAAAGTACATTGGTCTTACCGTACGCACAGCTAACCGGAAAAACCCGGTCCTGCCGGTCAATCCCTACGTTTTGACCGCTTTTCACAAGAAGATGACATAGGGAGGACTAAGTGAAGGGGAGATAAAAAAACACAATAACAACGAAAACAGAAGTTAATCCTGTGAATTATGGATGACAATTCTATTTAAAGTACACACGCTGATAAGTCCAGTTGTGTGTTAATGAGGGGGGGGGGTGGAGTAGAGGGGGAGGGAAGTCGCCTTGATTATAGGGTTAATGAGTTTATTCCTCCCACTCCCCATTAATGGAGTATTGATAACATCTCCGTGTCAATGACTGGATAATGTTGTATACCAGGGATAGGGCGAACCTCGAGGGGGTGCTGGGGGTGATTAGCCCCATTCTACTAAAAGGTTAGAGTTAACAATGGTGTGATGAAATTTATCGAAACTTTAAAAGTAGGTAGTGAGTCAATTAGTGAAGGATGCTGTAGACACGAAACGATGGACACTGTTACCTTGAGTTACCGTGGTCATAAGAAAACATGGGACCCCCCCCCCCCCCACTAACTAGCCACCCGGCCCGTTACATGCCCACAGAGACTCACAAATTGTCCTAACTGACCATCAAGCCTTGGCCATGGAGACACATAAATATTCTTAACTTTTATTTTACTTTTCTTCTATATAAGCAAACCCAAACCTAATCTTCGAATGTATTAAAACGTCTACGTTAGTTTTTAAAGATTCTACAAACCACAAACTCAACCCTTAAGTAAGTAAGTAGAGTAACCTTTTCGAACATTACCGTCCTACGGGCAGGTGAAGTAGAGTTCACCTGGTTCTGTAACCTCGGCATAAGAAGCGATAGTGTGCCCAGCCGCCTTTCCTTTCCCTAAACGTGAGCCAGGTACCCATCAGAGCTGAGTGAACTCATGGACGTGCCACGCACTCGATCCCGCTAAAACAAATTAATTATTTCCCACGTCACGTCTGCTTATTTTAATCACTAATCTCCAATCAGTCATGCTTGGTTCACCCCCCCCCCCCCCCCTTGCTCTAATCCCCGTCTTTGTACATAAAGAAGATCGGGCGCTCTTTAAGCATTAAGAGCATGAAGGGCGAAAGCCGATAATGAGGGCTATATCGGTGAAGTGCGCATGACCGGCCATCGGAGTGAGTTCCCTTTGATCAGTGTTAAAAATCGCAGGCGTTCGTAGATTTATATCTTTGAAGTTCATGCCACGCGGGATTCTTCGTTTCGAATTTTAATTTGGGTCTTTAGAAAGAATGTATAAAATGAAAAAAATTGATATTTTTGTTTTGTTTTTTAATGGTTAATCGTCGTTGAATTAATTATTGATTATAAATCCCAAACAAGCAGCGAACAGAATATCAAAGTCCGGTGTGGGTTTTCAGTTTTACCTAACCTTATCTTTACGGGAGCCGGACGCAGTAGCGTAGCGAGAGGGGGGGGGGGGCGGGGGGGGGGGACATATGTCCCCGGGCGCCGACCTTAGGGGGCGCCAAAATGGGTTGGAAAAATAAATCGAAAGTTTGAGGGGGGGGGGGGTGTGCAAATCGAAATCTCGAGGGGGGGGGGTGGAAATCGAAAAATTGGGGGGGGGGGGGGTGTGCAAATGGAAATCTCGAGGGGGGGGGGGTGCAAATCGAAAGTTTGAGGGAGGGGGGGGGGGTGGAAATCGACATCTCGAGGGGGGGTGCAAATTGAAAAGTTTGTCCCCGGGCGCCGGGAAGGGTCGCTACGCCTCTGGCCGGACGTGTCCATCCAGGCATTTTTTCGCATTCGGGCAAGTGTCCATTCGGGGATTTGTCAAATTCGTGCAAAGGTCCATTCGGGAAATCGGCCTTCGGGCATACGGCATTCAGCAAGTGTCTTTCGGAATTTTGTCATAGACCCCATCTTTACACTATTTGGTTTTTGATTCAGCTCACGACGGTGAAATAAAATCCAGTTCTTTTAAACATTTAATAACCACCGTTAACATTATATACGCCTCGATTTAAATTTTTTAACCAGAACTCTAAACCATATCCCGAACTTTAAAAAAAGCACATTGATCGGCCTTCATGCAAGCATCATTTATTTATTACTAGAGAAAACGTGCCGCCTGGGGCGGACACCCCCTTCCTCGTGTTACGCCAAGGTGATAGAAACACTTGGGACCCCCCACTAATCTTAGAGCAGCGGTTCTTATGCGCATTCACCGAACCCTTCTAAATAGTTTTATTTCTAAATTGTTTTTTTGTGAGTAAAAACTCTAGCCGTATTAGAGCAAGACTTAAAGAGTCTTTACAGCTGTCTCAAAATGAGTCTTTACAAACTGTCTACAAACTGTGTCTTTACAAATTGTGTCTTTGCAAACTGTCTCAAAATGAATCTTTACAACTGTCTCAAAATGTGTCTTTACAAACTGTCTACAAACTGTGTCTTTACAAACTGTGTCTTTGCAAACTGTCTACAAACTGTCTTTACAAACTGTCTACAAACTGTATTTACAAACTATCTACAAACTGTGTCTTTACAAGCTGTCTACAAACTCTCTTTACAAGCTGTCTACAAACTGTGTCTTTACAAACTGTGTCTTTGCAAACTGTGTCTTTGCAAACTGTCTACAAACTGTGTCTTTACAAACTGTATCTTTATAAACTGTCTACAAACTGTCTTTACAAACTGTCTACAAACTGTGTCTTTACAAACTGTCTACAAACTGTGTCTTTGCAAACCGTCTACAAACTGTGTCTTTACAAACTGTCTACAAACTGTGTCTTTACAAACTGTCTACAAACTGTGTCTTTACAAACTGTCTACAAACTGTCTTTATAAACTGTCTACAAACTGTGTCTTTACAAACTGTCTACAAACTGTGTCTTTACAAACTGTCTACAAACTGTCTTTATAAACTGTCTACAAACTGTGTCTTTACAAACTGTCTACAAACTGTGTCTTTACAAACTGTGTCTTTGCAAACTGTCTACAAACTGTGTCTTTACAAACTGTCTACAAACTGTGTCTTCACTTGCTGAGGTTTAACTGCCTTCTGATCTTCCCGTGAAAGTTTAAAAATAGCAAGGTCAAACCATTAAAAGAAAAGTGTGTCTCATTCAAGGGTTCTAGCAAAGAAAAGAAACTAACAAATGTCTGCTAACTAGGTTGAGGCCCATTACCATAATTGTACGTCAGATGATAAAAAATTCTGCTCAGGTCGTTCATCGTATCTGGACAGATGAATCTAGTTCGTGTCAAGTCAAGCGATATAATAGCAGTTGACGTGAAAACACAGTTACCCTTACCCTTATTCTGACCCTTACCCTTACCCTTATTCTGACCCTTACCCTTACCCTTACCCTTACCCTTACCCTTACCCTTACCCTTACCCTTACCCTTACCCTTACCCTTACCCTTACCCTTACCCTTACCCTTACCCTTACCCTTACCCTTACCCTTACCCTTACCCTTACCCTTACCCTTACCCTTACCCTTACCCTTACCCTTACCCTTACCCCTACCCCTACCCCTACCCTTACCCTTACCCTTACCCTTACCCTTACCCTTACCCTTACCCTTACCCTTACCCTTACCCTTACCCTTACCCCTACCCCTACCCCTACCCTTACCCTTACCCTTACCCTTACCCTTAGCCTTAGCCTTACCCTTACCCTTACCCTTACCCTCACCCTTACCCTTACCCTTACCCGTACCCCAATTCATACCCTAACCCTCATTCTCACCCTTACCCTTACCCTTACCCCAATTCATACCCAAACCCTCATTCTCACCCTTACCCTTTACCGTTACATTTACCCGAGCCCCTTATTCTTATCTTTGAATTAAGTTTATAATTAAGAAATTAACAGTTATGCTACCACATGTTCTTCTTCCTCCACTACTTTCAAGTCTGAACACCCTCACCCAAACCCGTTCCTCACCCTCACCCTCGCCCTCGCCCTCGCCCTCACCCTCACCCTAACCCGTACCCTCACCCTCACCCTCGCCCTCGCCCTCACCCTAACCCGTACCCTCACCCTCACCCTCGCCCTCGCCCTCACCCTAACCCGTACCCTCACCCTCACCCTCGCCCTCGCCCTCACCCTAACCCGTACCCTCACCCTCACCCTCACCCTCGCCCTCACCCTAACCCGTTCCTCACCCTCACCCTCGCCCTCGCCCTCACCCTAACCCGTACCCTCACCCTTACCCTCACCCTCGCCCTCGCCCTCACCCTAACCCGTACCCTCACCCTCGCCCTCGCCCTCGCCCTCACCCTAACCCGTACCCTCACCCTCACCCTCGCCCTCGCCCTCGCCCTCACCCTAACCCTAACCCGTTCCTCACCCTCGCCCTCGCCCTCGCCCTCACCCTAACCCGTACCCTCACCCTCGCCCTCGCCCTCGCCCTCACCCTAACCCGTACCCTCACCCTCGCCCTCGCCCTCGCCCTCACCCTCACCCTAACCCGTTCCTCACCCTCGCCCTCGCCCTCGCCCTCACCCTAACCCGTACCCTCACCCTTACCCTCACCCTCGCCCTCGCCCTCACCCTAACCCGTACCCTCACCCTCACCCTCACCCTCGCCCTCACCCTAACCCGTACCCTCACCCTTACCCTCACCCTCGCCCTCGCCCTCACCCTAACCCGTACCCTCACCCTCACCCTCACCCTCGCCCTCACCCTAACCCGTTCCTCACCCTCACCCTCGCCCTCGCCCTCACCCTAACCCGTACCCTCACCCTTACCCTCACCCTCGCCCTCGCCCTCACCCTAACCCGTACCCTCACCCTCGCCCTCGCCCTCGCCCTAACCCTAACCCTAACCCGTTCCTCACCCTAACCCTAACCCGTACCATCACCCTCGCCCTCGCCCTAACCCTAACCCGTTCCTCACCCTCGCCCTCGCCCTCACCCTCACCCTAACCCGTACCCTCACCCTCACCCTCGCCCTCGCCCTCGCCCTAACCCTAACCCGTTCCTCACCTTAACTCTTGCTGTCACGCAAAATCTTATTATGCTAAATTTTTTTTTACACAGTATTAATACTTAATTAAGAAATTAACAGTTTTGCTACCCCCACCATCCACTACCGCCCAAATTCTGAACCCCCCCCCCCCCAACCCACTTAAGTTGAGTATTACGGTAAAAACCGAAATCTATTGGATAATAAAGTGTAAGCTAGGTTAAGAAAAATAAATAGTAAAATACAGGTTGAAAACTACTTCTGGTCGATAACTACTGGAAATAGCTTGAAAATTAAATATAATTGATTATTGATAGGCTAAAAAATAAAAGCTTACTGTGGTTTAGAAAAAATATAATTGTTTTACAAATACAAAAAAAAATTATTTTGGACCCACCCCCCCACCCCCCCCCCCCCCCCCCCGTCCACAAAAATCCATTTTTTTTTCCTTATAAAAGCCCATATGCGTCCACAAAAGTCAGTTTTTTTTCGGACCCACCCCCACCCCACCCGCGTGTGGACGTCATAAATGGATAACCCCTTATCATCATGGATAAGACGTCAATGGGGAAAGGAGGGGGGGGGGTGAAAGGAGTTCTTAACCTTTGACCCGAATTAGCTGTGTCCTGGATTGTGCTCATGGTGCCAATAGGCACGTGCTCACGGGCAGCCAACGGATTTCCCCCATCAATCAACTGCTCACCTACAAGTCGCGGACGGAACAAAAGAACGGGGGGGGGGGGGGGGGGAATCTGAAGCAAGAAATGCGCAGTACTGTTTATTGGCAACCAAGGTTAAGGTCAAGTACGAAAAGGGTTGGAGATGGGGGGGGGTTATTGAAGTAAGGGGGGGGGGGGTTAGTAAACAAACGTAAGAATACACCTGGTTAAGTAAAAAAAAGGGGGGGGGGGTCTTATATAGAGGTAGGGACCGGATGTAAATAAATGTAGAAATACCCCAGTAAGTGTGTGTGGAGGGGGGGGGGAGGGGGTTGAAGTTGAGGGGGTGGGAACAGGCAAGTAAAAAAACATACATGTAAAGTTTACAGTAAGTAGGGAGCTAGAGGTGGAGGGATTAGAGATGTGGGGGGAAGGGGTGTTTAGAAGTGGGAGGGGTGATAGGTAGGCAAGTAAACAAATATGATGGTATCGATACCCCAGGTTAAGTACACAGTAAAGGGGTGCGTGGGGGGGGGGTTAGATGTTGGGGGTGGGGGAGAGAAAGCTGGTAAACAAACATTTATGTATTAGTGTATCAATACCTCAGGTTTAGTACACAGTAAGTGTGTGATTTTGGGAGGGTTAGCGGTAGAAGGACTAGTAGAGGCGGGGGTGGGTGGGGGCGGGGGGGGGGGGGGTAGAGGTTGGGGGGGGGGGGTTTGAGTGAGCTCGCAAGTAAACAAACATGAATGTATTGATAGCTCAGGTTAAGTACACAGTAAGTGGGTGGGGAAGGGGGGTTAGAGGTGTTTGTTTGTGTGTGTGTGTGTGTGTGTGTGTGAGGGGGGGCAGGAGGTCAGAAGGGGTTAACAGGCAAGTAAATAAACATGAATGTAAGTAAGTTTGTGGTTTTGGGAGTTTCGGAGGGTTTAGAGGTGGAAGGGTAAGAATTTAAGGGGGGGGGGAAGGTGGGGGATGTGTGATTTGGAAGACAAGTAAACAAACATGAATGTATCGATAGCCCGAGTTAAGTTAAGCTCAGGTGAGCTCAGGTGAGCTCAGGTGAGCAACAGCACCGTTAAAACCAGGAGAGATCCCACACCGACCTGGTTACAGGACAAGGCTGTACTCTGTTTGCTTCGTGATAGATACGTATAGATTAGTATAGAACGATGTCTGCATCTGTCAGTGTCTAATACCTTCCTCCCCTAGCATTTCTCTATTTATTAAAAACATATTTCTCTATTTTCTTTATATATATATATATATATATATATATATATATATATATATATATATATATATATATATATAGATAGATAGATAGATAGATAGATAGATAGATAGATAGATAGATAGATAGATAGATAGATAGATAGATAGATAGATAGATAGATAGATAGATAGATAGATAGATAGATAGATAGATAGATAGATAGATAGATAGATAGATAGATAGATAGATAGATAGATATAGATATATATTATCATTTGTCGACCAACGACCGGCCAACGTCTTATATTTATTTTGATTACGGACATTTTATACACTGTATATATATATATATATATATATATATATATATATATATATATATATATATATATATATATATATATATATATATGACGTCCAACAGCTTTAATAAGTACCCAACTTTATTTGGGACAGGAAAAACCCATTATGGCTGGTTCATGCATTCAGCTAACCATACAATCACTATGCCTGATCTAAAACAATAAACTGTCTCTCTCTCTATTGTTAAATGACCTTCCGTCTGTAAAGTGAACTATAAACAACGTTAACACAATCCATGTTGAGCCGAATAATAAAGTAAATAATCGGGAATCCCCAGTTATAAATTTTTAAAAACAATCCTATTCTTATTGTTTTGATTTGTTGCATGTCACGGTAAAAAAAATATCAAGGTGAAGGTTTTCCCAATGACCACATAATGACCTTGATTTCAAGTAAATACTGGGTTTTTTTCTTTTCTCATGGGTAATAAAATAACTTGAACACCGGTTGAACCCGTCTTTATTGATCGGATTGTACGAATTTATTGAATTACCTCCCTTGTTTCTAACCAGACTAAAAATAGACCAGACAATAGAGCGGATATTGTTTACAGATGTCCTTGCGAGTTTGAGGTCCGGTGTTAATCTTAAAGTTTCTGTGTTGAGGACAGGGAGAGAATCGTGGTTGTCTTCTCTTGGCTAAGTGTTGTTGGAATAAATAGTTATCGCATTTTGTTTAGAATTATATCGTGAGAGAATGGTGTTTTGAGTGTAAATTATTTATAGAAGGAAAGTAAATAAACGTATGGGTATCAAGAGAATACGTGTGATAAGTAGGGATGTGTGAGAAATTGAGTTTATGTTTATGTATAGGGATGTGCGGGGTGTGGGAGTATGTAGAGGTTTATGTGGGGAGTGGGAATATTTAGGGCAGTGTGGGGTGTGTGAGAATATGTAGGGAATAGTGACGGTTTGTGGGGATTTGCGAGGTGTGTCAATATGTAGGGATTATGTGGGTTTTGTGAGACTATGTGGGAATGTTTGGGGTGTGTAGTAATATGTAAGGGTGTAGTTGGAGTGTGAGAATATGAAGGGGTGTGTGGGGTTCTGAGAGTGTGTGAGGGAGATGTGCGGGGTGTGTGAATGTGTGGGTTTTGTGAGAATATGTGAGAATTGTATGGAGTATTTGGCGATATATAAGGTGTGTTTGAAGTGTGAGAATATGAAGGGGTTTGTGGGGTTTGTGAGAGTGTGTGGGGGGATGTGCGGGTCGACTTTGTTTCCTACAATCCTGTGAATATGTAAGGATGTATGTGGTGTGTGGGAATATGTATGGATATATAGGTAAAATTTGTGGATACGTTGGGATATGTGCGAGTATGAAGAAGCAAGCGGCTCAGCGAGGAGGAGTGTGGTCCAGAGCTAGAGCGCATGTATCCCGACCCAACTCTCGGCACGTGTTGTGTCGTGTCCCGTTACTCACTCAACCCTTTTCGAGCATCTGTCTGAAGTCGGGTCAGCTTCCCTGGCTGACCTCTCTAGTACATCTGAACTACAGCAATAGATGACCTTGACCCTTCACAGCAACGTTACACTTACCCGGAAAGGGGAAGGAGGGGGTGTACTCTAGTGGTGACTATATATACCTACACTTTGCTGATACATACATGAACTTGCTGGTCTATTCCACATCTCACCATACAAAATAGCCCCAATCCACTTAACCCCTGACCCCAAATTAAAGCAGCTAAAAATAACGCGCGCGGGCTTTTACCTCCTCGCCAACCTCCACGAGTAACCAGACGGTTAAAGTAGTAGAAGGACTTGTTAATTACGTAACCCCAGCTAGTTTTTCATAATTTTCGCTCAATTTAGCTCAGTCCGTGTCTATTTTTAGAAGTTCGTCCTTGAAAAAAGAAAACATCCCTGTTAGAACTCATAAAACATCAATGCGTCATTTTTCTTCGGTCTTTAAATAGCTCAACAAACAGGTACATTATTTGACCTGTCTCGTCTAAAGAGGAGGGGGGGGGGGGTAGTGTTCCCTCACCCTCCTCCATTGACGTCAATGAAAATCATATTTTTTTTTTGCTGGCAGTGATGTTGACTTAAACAATAAACTACAAACCCACTGTGTTTTTGGTCGATTTGATTCAGGCGAGATGTTCATGGCGTTGGCTGATGTTCAAATACTGGCTGAACGGTAACGGCTTTTTAGGTATTCGATTCCTGACGGAAAACTCTCCCAAACCAAAGCTCGAGTGGGATATCAGAGATAAACTGCAGAGAAGTCTGCTAAGATTCTTACATCTTCAGTACTTAGAGTTTTGTAAAGTTTTGCTAAAATTTGGATAAGCCAACATTGCTAATAGCTTGGTAATTTTAAATAGAAAATAGGACGAAAAAACTCCCAGACTTTTCGATCTTAAGTCGAGCTCATAGACTTCCATACAAAAACGATGAGGCTTTTGTAAAAATAACGATACTCGGCTAGACCTAGGAATTCAGTGGGCAGATGTAAAGTTCACATGTTTCTTGACCTCGGCATTTGAAGAGATGGTAATGTTGTTGTCGGCACTATACCTTGCCGCCTTTACTTTCCCCAACGTAGGTCAGGTACACATCAGAGCTGGGTGGACTCAGAGACATTCAACAATCACAAGTCGAGCCGAGATTCGAACTCGAAACCTCTGGGCTAGCAGCGAAATGCTCTACCATTCGACCACGCCGTCCCATAAATTATTTCTAACCTAACCCTAAAAGTATTACGTGTGCCTATTACAATGATATGCGAATTACATAGTCACGCATGAAGATACACCTGCGGACAGTAGGAGAGACAAACCACAGAACAGAGATGCCTGGAAAGCTCTTGTCAGCTGCCTATGTCCCAGGAGGGACGACTGGCAAACCTAACCTAACCGGTATGAACATAACAAAGACTGTGTTAATTACACAGTTATCATATCAAATCCTAAACTAGGTCAATTGTTTTAAATCACGATGTAGACACGTCTTACTGTTATAGAGTGAGGCAGTATGCCAGCATCTTCTGTGACTTACATTAGAAAACCAAAACCCCGCGACCAAAACAAACAAACCATCCCAACTGGCAACGATGGAGATGTTTTACCTGGCATGACAGCTACTGACACCTGATATGCTACCTGTAGCAGGTAGCACGGCACAGGTCTGGAATACTCTAGGTGTGTTCTAGATGTTGGACATAAGGTTTTCCCTAATTCCTCTTGGAACGTGTTAGAAGCGATTTATTAAGATAGTGTTTCTATCGTGGAATGCGTGGTCGGATGGTAGCGCTTTAGAGTACTATTCCGAAAGTCTCGAATTCGGATCCCTGGCTAGAGTCTGTTGTTGTACGTTCCTGTCAACTCTAATTGACATCAGGACTGGGCATAGTGCTGACCATACTATCCCTCTGTATGCCGAGGTCATTGAAACAGATAAACTTAGCTGCCCCTTGTGTCTCCGCCACGAATAGGCGATGATGATCACTACCGTAAATCTAAACCAACCAGGATTAGACTTAACCCTTACTCTAAACCTTGCGCGAAACTCTAATCCTGATCCTATTTCTCTCTAACCATAATCCTAATACACAATATTGTCCAGTTGTTTAAAAAAATTGTTTCGATTGCAACCTATCCGCTGCTTTGAGTATAGGTAGGAAAAGTCTATGTAATCATACTAAATTTTTTAAAAATTATTTTAAAAAACACGGCAAGCGATAAAATTATAGCTACAATTTTAAAAATTAAAGTAGATTTGGAACCATCGATTACACTCATTTTCATATTTTTGTGTTGAACATAAGCCGTTGAAAATGATTTTGAATTATTGTATAAATTTAAATATTTAATAAAACCGCCCTCAACCCCACCTTGAACTGAACTGAACTGGCCAGGGAGAGTAAAACGATGGAAGTCATAACATTTATTTTCCACAATAAATACGGACAAGGTTATCCAAGAAAACAAAATGGCGAACAAGGGAATATTTACAGTTCGATTCAGGCTTTTAAAATTCGTTTGTATCCCTTTTCATTATAGTTGGCTTATTTTTTTTTACTGTTATGCTCAGATTACTAATATCTAACATTATTCTTATTAATTGTTACCAATGTTTTTGTAGAATGTTTTTAACACACGTTTCATTATTTTTGTTAGGCCTAGGCCTGTGACTGACTACTCACACTGAGTGCTCTCTAGTCTAAGGCTCTAAGCTGAGATCTAAATCTAGATCTAGATCTAGATCTAGATACATACTAAATACATAGATCTATTATTAAGTGTCTATAAGTTTCTAGATCTAGAGTCTAGATCTATAATCTAATAAAATCTAGATCCTAGATCTAGATTATCTAGACTAGATAGATTTATAATTTATATCGAGAATCTAGATCTAGAATCTAGTCTAGATCTAGATCTAGATTATCTAGACTAGATAGTAGATAGATTTAGTAGATAGTAGTAGTAGATAGATTTATATCGGCGAGAATCTAGATCTAGTACTAGATCAAGATCTAGAGTCTAGATCTAGTCTAGTACTACTAGACTAGATCTAGATCTAGTATAAATACTTAAAAATAGATCTAGATCTAGAATCTAGACTCTATAAATATTTAAATACTTCTAGATCTAGTACTAGATCTAGATCTATATATCAGGCGCAGCCATCTAATACTAACTAGAGATCTAGATCTATAGATCTTATACGACTTATAGTTTGTTAAGTAACTTTATATAAATATATTGTATGACAGTAGATCTATTAGAATTAGTATTAAGTACAAGTCAAGTTGTAGAGATCTACTCTAGTCTAGTCTAGATCTAGATTCTAGATCTAGAAGTTATATATTTTATAAAAATCTAGATCTATATTAAATAATTTAAAAAAATAGTATATTGAAGTATTTTAAGTTAATAGTAATAATAGATAAGTTAAATAAATTAGGCCCATAGTTTATATTATAAAGGTGTAGCTGGTATAGACTAGTTTTAGAGACTAGTCATATAGATTATAGTAAATAGTTAATCTTAGTCCTTAGTTAGTAATTAGTTAGTAGGGCACTACATAGTACATACACCTAGTCTAATAAATGATTAGTCTAATTATTAGTTAGAGCCTACTTGTTAAAATATATTTACTATTGTAGTAGTATTAGTAAGTATAGTTACTCTATACAGTTACTGGATATATTATAATACACACAACCTCATAATTGCAAAATCATGACATTAGTGAATCAATTATTTAGTAGGCCAATATTTTCTATATTAATTTAATTTTAATATTTAATACTTACTAAATTACTAGATCTGTACAAAATACATTTTATTTAAGATAATTTAGGCTATGGTAGAGCTGTCTTATTTTAGTTCTACTTAATTAACTTAATATATGACTTAGTGTACTCTTAGTCTTATGTAGTTTTCTTTAGAACTTAAAATGCAGAATAGTTGATAAAGCCAAAAGGTGTCAATTGTCATAGATGGATTAACTTACTAATCAAATTAATATACTTATCCTAATATTTATTCTAGTTTGTGCATGAATTAATGATAGTTATAGTAGCCTAGTTTGAATATCAATTTTTAACTAATTCCTTTTTCTTTTTTTTTTAATGATATATACATGACTTTTGGATTCTTTTGAGGGCTATTGTATTTAATGACAAACTCCTTACATTAAAAATGTTAAAAGTAAACTATTAGACCTATATTTTTAATGAATGGTAATGGTTAGATAGCCCATACAATCCAATAAATAAATACACATCATTGCTTTATGATCTTTATAAGACAGACAAATATTTTTATTTATAACATTAAGAGTTGAAAGTATGTAAACATAATGAGTTTAATATAACAGTTTATGACATTTATTTATGTTTTTTTAGATACTGTGGATCATACAACTGCATACAGAGAAGACAAAAGTCAAGTTGAAGTTCAATTTAAAAACTGATCCAAGGATACATGTTGGACCCAAGAAAACTTGTTCATATTGAACAACTATTTTTTTTATTTTAGTTCTAAATGAATATGGTAATTAAAAAAAGAAAATTATACACTTTGTTATGTTTATTTTTTTTCAGCACTGCTTGTGTGTGCTGGTGTATGCGGAAACTAATTATTGCTACCTTAATTCAATAAACTTAAACTGGTGAACTATAAATAGTTTTTAAAAATCTGGTGCTGAAGTAGATTTCTCCATATTAATAAATTATATGGTCAGCAAAATGTCAAACAGCTTTTACTGTCCATAACCAGTCAGGTGCCAGTTAAAGCTGCTTTCAATTTGAATCAGAGACAACCTAAAGGATTGAAATTTCAACTCAAGAACTTTTGCTTTAGCAAATGTGTTCACAAATATGTAGTCCCACTATAAGTCTTACATTTGCATATATCTATCATAGCTGTAAAACATAATGATAAGGGAAGAATCAAGAATATGGGTTTTTGTCAATTCTAGCCATACCATCATATAAATGTAGACCAGGCTTAGTGAAGCATTGCTGATAACTCACCATCAACCACAAATACAGCAAACTATAATCACTGCCTGTTTCCTGGTAATGTGTTGTTATTGGCCATGCAAGTTTATGAACATGTTGTAATTATTTATATATTACAAAAGAAAAAGACTGTTGCTGATCAGATGCATTCCAGATATTTGAGGAAAAGATGTTTTCTATAAGGATAGGCAGCTATAGCAAATGAGGTTAGGGGAAATATTGAGTTAAAATAAATTATTTAATAATTGTAATGACAGAGATATCATCACAACAACAAATGTAATTGGGTTTGTATGACTAATTAATGAATATCCTATAAATAATAGCAAAATGCTGTAGTGGTCGTCTATCAGACTTTGAGGTGGTGGGGGAGATTTGGACCTTTGTGTCAAGGGGGAGGGGGTTCAGAAAGTAAGATGACACTTTTCAATGTTCAACAAACACTCATTTTAAGAAACTGAATTTAAACCTTTATTTGCATCATTAAAAGTCGTTTTATAAATTGTTATAAAATAATTCATCAATAGGCCTACATTGAATGTTGGAAAAGCCCATAGGTCTAAATATTTTATGAAAATCGCTGCAATAGGGGGGGGGTTGGCTTAGGTT
This sequence comes from Physella acuta, assembly GCF_028476545.2. Taxonomy (NCBI): domain Eukaryota; kingdom Metazoa; phylum Mollusca; class Gastropoda; family Physidae; genus Physella; species Physella acuta. Next base: position 45,836 of record NW_026731820.1, read on the forward strand.
TACTTTTTTGGGGAAGGGGGAGGTCTGGCATCGTTGTGACATCGTTAAAAGATGACCCCATAGTCAGAGGTCGATCTAGGTTGATTAGGTGTATATTAAAATGTTGATATTAATTACGCTTTACTTATTATAACAATTTAATATAGCCTAGTAGTGTATTTATATTAAATAATATAACATCCCCTTGCACCACAACACCCTGACTATACTAATCCAAATTAAAATAAAAATGTTTTGTAAATTACTATTATATTATTAGTAATTTTGTGTATAAATATTTTTAGCCTTAGTAAAACCGGAAGAGACTTTGTACTTATTTCACAAATGTTATAAAATATTCAATTTTGGTTCAAAAATATGCTTTCTGGCAACACAAAGTGGAACCACTTTTGGAACCACTTTTCCTACCTATTGTATTTGTTTGGCTATTTTTGGCTCAGTTCTCAGTGTTTGACGTCACTGGCGACGCCATATTGCTTGTTTACTATCTCCGAACCTATTTCTTCCACCTGTCGCACCAAGCACTACTACGTCAAAACTGGCTGTCAAAAATAGTTTTGACTTAATTTAAAAGAACAAAAACAAATTCAAACAAATTTGGATAGTTTTAAAACACTTTTAAAAAAAAACAAATACATTCACATGTGTTGTGTATTTTTAAACTAGTTTTAAACAAGAATGTTGACGTTCCTCTGTCTTTTGACTACACGTACAATCTACTTCATTTACTGTTCACTATCATCAGCCATCGGTTTCAGACATTTTTTTCCGATGGAGGGGTGGGGACGCTCTTGAAACTTTCAGGGGGTAAGGGGCGTACTTGAAACTTTCGGGGGCGGGGGGGGGGGGGGGGCAGGGACGGACTTAAATTTCCGAAGGGAAGGGAGCGGACACTGGTAAAAGTTAATATTTTGCGAATGAGCTCTATTTCGCCCAAGGTGGGGTGGGGGTAGGGTGGGGGTGGGGTGTAGCGGTGCTCCTCCTAAACGATGCCTGAAAAAAACTCTGAGTGTCAAGTTTAGTCCATTCATTACGAAACGCAACTTTAAAAGATGTTAACATCCCACCCACTTATATCGTCATGAAAAACCCCAGCCCCCGCTATCTCTCCCCCCCCCCCCCCCCACACACGCAATTTCTATTAAACCAGACGTCACAAAGTTCCAATCCCTACCAATTTTTCACACTAAAAATAACCCATCATCTTTTTATCATGCTCTTTGTCATTTGTCATATAGAAAAAAAAAGATGCTCCATTTTTTCCTTAGCATCGTCAAACCAACAGCTCCAACCGACTAATTAAAATTATTAATGTACAACATGGGATTATTAATTGATGTTTTTTTTTATAACGAAAAAGTATCTAAAATTATATTTTTTTTTTAAAATGCGAAAATACCCATGAGACTTCTAAATGACGTCAAGCGTCTGTATGACGTCAAACAATCGCAAGTATTTAAAGATCTATCTTTGATGATGAAACTGTAAAGTAGGGTAATCTAAAATCGAAACGAAACACGGTGCGCGCTACGGAGGGTTGTGCTTTTTGTGTCGGCGCTTCTCAAACTATAGATAGGCCTACCCCGCGAGTTTCACGGGGGATGGTGTGTGAGGTGTTTGGGTTTCCGGGCATCGTCAGGGTTTCTTTCAGATATTTTTTACAAAGCAATGGGAGGGGGGAGGGGCGTTTGAAACTTCAGGAAGTTATTTCCCGTAGGTTAAAGGTGAGGGGATGGATGGAAGGGACAATGGCTAAAGCGTATATTTTCTATATCTATTGTATTTATAAATTATAATTTTTCCTATTTCATCCAGAATCGGGAAGGGGGGGGGGGGGGGGTAAAGGAATATGCGAAGCTGGTGCTTCGGGGGGGGGGGCACTGCCCCTCCTCCGGTAAATCACCTGAAAGAATTTCTGAGCAACGTTGATTTAGCGGCAGGGTTATATTTTGGTTATTGCGATGAAATAAAGGTTATTTTCTAAATTCTCTGTGTTCGAATTATGCATTAGGATTTAGGGTGGATTTAAAGCTAGAACTCAAATATATCGAGGTATTAAATGGTAAAGTAAAAGGTTTCTTTTTCATAATCTCCAACCATGATATTCATTATACAAAATACATTTGTATTAATTATATAATATGCTTTAATACAATTCTGGAAAATATAAAATGTTACACTTAACTAAATTTGTGAGAACCTTCATCAAAATCACCTTTTAAACAGACCGATAATCCTACAATACTGCTTAAAATCTGGGGTTTTATTTATCTTCGATCTTCTTTGAATAAAAGGATTTAAAAACCTGAATATTTTGAATTGTTGTTTACATTCGATATTTTTGGTGTAGAGTTGATGTTTTTATTTTTATCCCAAATAAAGGGATTACAAAGCTTGCGACATTTCTCTGACGCAGTTGTGACGTATATATAGACTTTTTAGTGAATGTTTGCTACTTTTTTCTTCCGTGTGTATTTCAAGTATTAGCCAGTGAGGAGATGGGGAAGACATAGTTACACGGATTAACGCACGGTTGAGCAGGCGATAGGATAAAGGCACAAACAAACAAACACACACGCATACTCATGCTTTCTCACACATATATACACAGTGTTTCTTTCAGACATTTTTCTGTCGGGGACGGGGACACTTGAACCATTTTAAGGGATGTGGGACACATTGGTAATTTTCTAAATAAACTCTATTTCGTTCAGGGTAGGGGGGTGGGGGGGGGGCGCGAAGAAATGCCTGAAAGAAACTCTGCACACACACAAAACAAAACAAGCACTAACCGTGAATCAAAATGATGTTACCAAAATAATAACATAATCTTGAGACTCGCGTGGCCGCAATCAGGATTAGTGTTAGCATGTTAGGATGATATGCTTACATGGATTAAGTATGACGCCCCCTCCCCCCCCCTCCCACTCACATGGGTTCTTCTATCTTTTCTCATCTATTCCTACGCGCACTCCTGAAATCACTTTATCCCCCCCCCCACCCACACGCACACACACTCCACCCTTTCCTGCCTGTCTGCTGACCCAGACATGAAAATGTCGAGCATGTAAAGATATGGACAGCCCCCTCAGCCTCGTTCTTGTGAGAGGGGGGGGGGGGACGGGCAGTTTGACATTTCTAAACAAACAAGCGCCTTTCTCCCTCCCCCCCCCCCCCCAAATCCCATTTGTCTTACGTTTTTATGGAGATTCATGCGTCTCGATATCGACACTTCAGAGCCGTACTCACTCTATTGACCTCTGACCTCACCCGTCACAGAGAGCCGTACTGACCATCTAACTCTCTCACCCACCCCCCAAAGAACCCTACTGACCCAATAAACACCTTCAATTCGAGTTAGAGTTCCGAACCAAAACGGCCGTTCTATGTCTAACTCTATACCAACCCCTATCACTTACACCTGTAATGACCCCTGGGGTCACATAGCTGACATAACCCCTGGAGCCCCCACCCCAACCCCATTTGGACCGATCCCTTATATCCCCTCCCCACTACTACCACAACTACCCGCCGTTCATTCACCTACATATTCGATCAGCTCTGGAGTTTGTACACAGACACACATACACACACAGAGACATGCACACATACACACATGCACACAGACACACAGACATGCACACAGACACAAATGCTCTCTCACACACACAGACATGCACACTGATACACATGCTCACACACACAGATATACACACAGACACAAATGAACACAGACATACAAACATATACACTTGCTCACTTACACACAGACACCTACATGTATACACTTAAAGGTCAAGCCGGCATGTAGATCAAGCCTTCTGTTTGTATACCTGGAAAATTAATGACTCGCTTCTTCAAGAAAACCAGGCTACAAGCTAAATCTTTCTTCACTGTCAATGTGTGTGGTGATTAATTATATCGAACTGTAACATAATCAATCAATCAATCAATCAATCAATCAATCAATCAATCAATCAATCAATCAATCAATCAATCAATCAATCAATCAATCAATCAATCAATCATTCAATCAATCAATCAATCAACCAATCAACCAACCAATCAATCATTCAATCAATCAACCAATCAATCAACCAACTAATCAATCAACCAATCAATCTACCAATCAATCAATCAATCATCAACCAATCAATCAATCAATCAACCAATCAATCAATCAAACATTATACAACTGGACAAATACACTTACCTTTAACATTAATAGACTTACATATACAGAAGAACAAAGAATTTAAAAATTCATCGGGCAGCGGGGGGGGGGGGGGGAGGATCTTGATAAATATAAATTTATAATTTGGGGAGGGGGTGGTTAGTTTTCAGTGCCACAAAATGTATTTAGAAAGCAGTTAAATCAGTGGTAAAGCATTGTAGTCGTTTATTTTCGTAGCTTAAAAATAGCTTTTAAATTAATTTTCTACCCCTTTTGGCGCCCCCTTAGTTACGCCACTGTTCTTGCATCTCTCAGAAATCAGCTTGATGCTACAAAAAATATAGATTAAGAATAGAACATTTTATGTGTAATTTAAAACAATACAAGATGCAAAATATTTGTAAATCTCGCATATCTGTTAAAACCCTTCTCCCCCAAATTCACCCCACCCCCCACCCCACCCCCTAGATTTGCCTCTACCGTCAACATTGTCACATTAGTTATCTGATGTGGTGATCTCCCCTTAACGATTCCTGTAATCCCACTGGTCCTGTTATCAATACTAACCTGCCTTTGATGTCCACAAATTGACCTCCGAGGGTCGGGAGGGAGGGGTGGGGGGCGGAGTGGGGCGATCAGCTCTAACCTCATTAGACGATTTAATTATTTTCCATTTGGCAACATAAATATTCAAGTGCTAAAACTGCACGTCCGCCGAGTTAAAAATACACCTGCTTACACTCTTGTAATTTATCAAACGGGAGAAATTTACATGCATTTACTTTACGTTTCCAATAGTGTAATTTGATTTGTTGATATTTTATTTTCTAACGAGTTATTTCCGTTAAAAGAACTTTAAAAAAACCCCACTAAAATATTGGTTTTCAAGGCCTTCTTTGTTTAATTGTGGTTGATTTGTTTTGACAAAAACACTAAATTATATGTACGTAATCCTATATACGAACATATATATATATATGTATATTAGATATATATATATATATATATATATCTTGAAAGTTAGGGGTTATCCTAGTATGTGGTTTCATTCTCTTCGATCAGTGTGAAATTTCGATTAATTAAATGAAACTGAAATAGAACATGCACTTAATATAATTGGAATGTAAAATCCTATTACAATGAGCTGTTTATATATATATATATATATATATATATATATATATATATATATATATATCTGGCACACAATAAAAAATAAATTCAAAAATTAAATTTTTAGAAAAATTTCAAATTCTAAAGTGTAAAATTTAAAATTTAATATTTAAATTTAATATTATGAAATACATGAATCCGTTCAAGCAGACAGACACACAAACTAACTTTTACAAAACTGCTTTTAAAAAACACTTGATTGCATAATATTAAATACATTTGAAAACATAAAAATTGTCAAATCAATTATTGCTAATTATTTTATCTAAATGCTCATTTTTAATTAGGAGTTAATTAGCTAAGGGATATAACTACGGACGCTAAGATTTTGACTGGTTTTATTCCTTAATTAAAGTTTCACATCGGATTTCTGGGATGGAAATTTGGCATATGCCACAGGGCATAAAACTTTCATATCTCTAATTAATGGCCACGACATGTGATGTGTTTCGTTTAAACAGATTTAATATGGATTGTGTGAGGATTTATTTGACAATTTTACATGGATAATAGTAGTGATTGGTTTATATAGATAAGTTAAAAGATGGACAATGGAGGAATGGGTTTATTTTAGAAAACGTAAGAATTAAGATGGATAATGGGGGGGGGATAGGTTTACTAAGATAACTTAAGATGGATAATGGGGGGGGGGAATAGGTTTACTAAGATAACTTAAGATAGATAATGGGGGGGGGATAGGTTTACTAAGATAACTTAAGATAGATAATGGGGGGGGGGAATAGGTTTACTAAGATAACTTAAGATGGACAATGGGGGTATGGGTTTATTTAGATAACTTAAGACGGGCGGGAGGGGGGATGGGACAAAAAGAGGCCTGAAAGAAAATCTGTGGCCAACTGAGCCAGATCAAATTGACCTTACTTACCTTACCAAACTCACTGCTCAACCTATGAACCTACAAAAAACCCCACCCCCACCTACCCACCCCACCCCCACATCACCAGCCCGTTGACGATAAAAAAAACATCGCTGACAATGAATGAATAGCCTTCAATCTTCAGTCAGCCACCACATACACACAGAGCCCAATGCATGCACACTCCGCCTCACACGCACAGATAGAAACACGCACCCACACACACACATACACGCGAACATATTCACACAAACACACACACACACACGCACGCGCGCGCATTAATTTACGTGCATACACATTTCAACTCTAAATAACCTTAACGCACTCAACTCCAACAAAGCTCCTGATGTTGCCCAATGTCACTTAACACCCCCCCCCCCCCCCCGCCCCCATGCTCACAGCCCTAAGTCCTCAACTCAGTGGCGTAGCCGGGAAAAGTTGTGGGGGAGGCGGGGAGTAGTTTGGGAATTCCCACAGGACAAGTCTCTCTCACGTACATTGCTGTGCTTTACGTTACAAAAGAGTGTACCGTAAAACTACAACTGTACATTTTTAAAACAAGTACACTCACACATAGGTGCGTGCACATACTAACACGCATACGCCTATGTATAATTAATTAATGTCCATATCTATATCTTTATATTTATATATAAATACGCACACAAATAAATATATACATAAATATTCATATACATATATATTATATACACACACATATATATATATATATATATATATATATGTGTGTGTGTGTATATATGTATTCATATAAGTATATATATATATATATATATATATATATATATATATATATATATATATATATATATATATATATATATATGTATATATAAATAGACATTTATAAATAAATAAATAAATATATATATATATATATATATATATATATATATATATATATATATATATATATATATATATATATATATATATATATGTGTGTGTGTGTGTATATATATGTATATATGTATGTATATACATACATAAAAGAAAACGCAAGACAAAAATCCTGAATACGCCACTGCCTCAAATCACCCGGACATTTCAATCCCCGTCCACTAAACAAAAAATCAATTTACCATCGGTGCATTTAAAAATCAATATTTCATTTGAAGAGTGTTGTAATGTAATCGCCTTGAATGGACCAATAAGTCGCATATAAGAGTTTTTTTTTTTAAATGCGCATTAAAATCGCTGTCAAAACTATACGAATATTTATTAGACGAGTATTGATTACATTAAGCATGCGCGAAGTATTTCAACTCAAGCTCTGGTGATTTTAAAAGTTGTATTCAACATATTTTAAATTTAATACTCAACATTTAAAAAAAAAATGTAAACATTTCTAAACAATTCAGTAATGCTGTAACTACAATTTATTTGGCCGTAGCTTTAAAAATAATTAATTGTATTTGTTTTAAAATTATAGAAGATCGTATCGCTTTTAGCCCATTGTGATATTTAACGCAGAGTTGTTTATTATTACATCCGGAAATCGTCAAGGGGAGTAATTTGATCGATAGGGGAGATAATTTTCGTAATTAAGAAAATAATTATATATTTTAAAAAAAAGTTTGGGTGTGCGAAGGGGATTATATGGTATATTTTAAAAGGAATAGTTACAGATTTCAAGGGAGATAATGAATTCATAAGTTACTAATGTTTTCACAAGTTAACGATGTAAAGTACCCTATAATACCATATTGTCGGTAGGGCTGATGGTGAAGTCTTCTACGTCGTTGTTGATTGTAATGTTGGACGGTATTTCCTTCAACCATTTAAGTATTACGTGTTAACATCTGCTTCTTAACTTCTTCACGAGTTGTCTCCCCTAGATGGGTTGCTGTCCCCAGCTATTAAACCTTATCAGCCCGAGGGTTCGAACTCGGGAGAAAGCAGTCTCACGCTAGATTACCCGAGCACACAGCCAGATACTTCTCTAGTTGCAGAGTACACCCAGCCCTAATAGGTACCTGGCTGTGATCGGGTAATGTCAATGCTTCTTGGCAGAGCGTTAACGACAGTATCCTGCAAAACTCTCGTCTACAATTAACACCACGTTTTGGGCGAGAGAAATAAGCAGTTTGGTTGATAGTAACTTAACAAGCATTTAAATAGGTCGAGATTGATTACTTAAATAACAGCTAATCAACATTTATTAGACAATGTACTCTGTATGATTATATATATATATATATATATATATATATATATATATATATATATATATATATATATATATATATATATATATATATATATATATATATATATATATATATTCTTCTGACTCGAATAAAGAGACTTTAATTGCCATAAAAAATAAACAATTTTTTTTTGTACTTCTATAGAATAACATTTTATTGCCAGAAATATTTCCACTCTAGCACTAATAGTTCAGGTGTAATTAATTAACCCCATTGATGGGATCGCCACGCGCTCCTGATAAATTCTCTAATCTGATTACAGCACTTTACAGTAAATCGATGTGTAATAGTCAGATTGTAGGAAATTACTTGTTTTGTTTACATGGTTTGGGAGTTAAGTTATTCAGCCTTGCTTGTTTGGGAGATGCGCAAGTAGATGTTGTATATGGTGGTAGGGTGGAGGGGGGGGGGGTGTAGGGGGGAGTGTAGGTAACTTAACCTATTTCTTAGACGGTAGCATGTTTAGGTGCATTAAGAAATCGATTAGTGAGATGCGCAAGTAGATGTTGTTGTATCTGGTGGTGATGGTGTTTTGATGTTGTAGTGGGGTGGGGTGTGTGTTCAGTTGTGGTGGGGTGTTTGTAGATGGGTGGATAACTTAAAATATTTACCTGGCAGTAGCTTGCTAGGCGCCTTAAAAAGTCGATTTTTAGAGTCGATTTTTAGAGTCGATTTTGCGGCGTGGTCGAGTGGTAGGGAGCATGACTACTAACGTGAATGACCTAACTTTTGCATTTGGATGGGAAAAACAATGTCCACGGGAGACCAACAGACAAGTCCTATAGTTATCCAGCAAGTTCTATACAAGTCCCGTTGATGTCCTATACAGACGATGTCCTTAAAATTTAACCAATGTCCTCGTCTCCAAAAAGAAATTCCCCCCCCCCCCTCATTTGCGGGAGAGCTAGTTATTTATCCGTGTGCAGCGAGTCACCTAAATAACCACTACAGTTCTCGACCACTGAATATTTTCCCGTATATGTTTTTGATGACTTCGTGTTGATGGAGATGTATGGTCGTGATTAGGTGAGCTGGGATAGTGCGTCATTTGTCGCATGAGTAACCGGAAGTCACAACTATTCACCGCTACGTCATGGGCTTCAGAAAATCCGGTTGTATGGGGAGACGGGGGTGTAAATGGTAGTCTTTTCTTGTCTCTCAGCTACTTTATATATATATATATATATATATATATATATATATATATATATATATATATATATATATATATATATATATATATATATATATATATATATATATATATATATATATATATGTATGTATATATATATATATACATACATATATATATATATATATATATATATATATATATATATATATATATATATATATATATATATATACATATTATATATGTGGGCCCCCATGTGTATCCATACTGAGCAATAGCTGAAACCTATCGTCCCACTATCTGACTGTATCAGTTTCCATCGATGTTCCACCGTTCACTCAAGTTTGACAAGTGACTCTGAATAACGTCCCCTGATTTTCCCTTGAGAAATAAAATTAAATTGCACTAAGAGTTATCGCCCCGTCACAGCGTCACTTGAATGGAATGGTGGGATGTGTTGTGGGAGAGATTTTGGCGGGTTTCTATACGATACCTTGGGGGAAATGGAATTATGAAAGCTGTAAAGTCACTGCTGAGCACATTTGATTTCAGTCAGTGTTTAAAAATAGCCCAAATGATGTATTGAATGTATAGGGAAAAATAGAATTGGGAGGAGGAAGGAGCTGGTACATAATGGTTTAATTAAATGCATACGTGTGAAAAAGATGTATTTTTTAAAAAAAAAGTCACATGATAAGCCTTCTTCTTCTTCGTTCTCAATATCTAATTTTTAAGAGAATTTCCTCTTAAATAGCGTGCCAACATATGCATTATATGGCCCGTTGACTTGGATTTCAGCATTGTTTTTTTCTGGCTTTGTTTCCATAGCCTTCGTCCATCCAAAACAATCTGCAAGGCAGCAGTTGGTTTCTTTTCCTAGATGTGTTTCTGTCCCCAGCTAACGAGCTTTATCTACCCGGGTTCGAACTTGGTACTTTTGGAGCTAACTATCACTTGCTATCCTACCCGACCACGCCGTCCCGACCACACCATCTCCTGTATTCTTGCTAATTTCTTTTTTTTTCTTTTTTTTTCAAAGGTTTCCATAGAAACCTAAAGCTAATTTGCCTTTTTTTCAAAACTAAAACCTAAGTAGCTTTAAAAAAAATCCCCCAACACACGAAAAATAACCAATTAAATGCTGCCACCTTTTGCTAGTAAACCTACAATGTTCTAAAACGAAACCTTTTCAAAGCGCCGTTCTTAGTGCCGCAAGGTTCCCTACTGATGTGGAATATGATTTAATTAGACATAGCCGAAGGAAGGCGCTACCAGACCGTAAGGGTAATCAATAGACGGGGGATTTTTTTTTTAAAGATGGTAATTGTTTAAGGGGATGGTTTCAGACTCGCCATTCAGCGGTGATACCCATTCAAGCGTGTCCGTGACCGTAATTGTATTTGGCAAAGTGATTTCTGTGTGCGAGTAATTGGATGTGATGGGTTTTTATTTCTCGAGGAAGGAGATGGTTAAATTAAATTGATACTCGTGAAAGTGATGTTTTTTTTTAAATTATATATTTTATAGTGTTACGGTAATACTTCGCGTTATTTGTTGTCTAAAATGATTATCTTCTAACAACTAAAGGGAAGTGGTACAGGGCTCAGTGGCGGAAACGAGGGGGTGTTTGAGTAGAGGGGGTACTGACCCAGGATGTATATGTAGCAGTGTCGAAATAAAACGTGTGCCGGTGCGTTTAGTTCATCGAATGAGTTGTAAAGGGACTGTATGATGATATATGGAGGTTGTTTTATGTAACATCTTCTCATTATTGAATAGTGTATCTGTGGGAGCCATATAATATATATATATATATATATATATATATATATATATATATATATATATATATATATATATATATATATATAGAGAGAGAGAGAGAGAGAGAGAGAGAGAGAGAGAGAGATCTATGAGTGTGTTAGTGTGTATGTGGACACATTTAGAACAAAGTATAACAGGTAAAAAAAAAAATCTTCACGATTGTTAAAAACAGGGGCAATCATTTATCATGTCCTTTCTATTTAAAGATGAGAGGTGTGGGGGTTGTATAAAAGGGTCGTGGGGAGGGTGGGGGGAGTTCAGGTGTCATTGTCTGATGCCAATCAAACTTTTGTTTCCAGACCGCACTTTAATGGAGGACGGGCACGCCAGGAGCCACAAGCACATTACACCGGGGAGGTGGGGGGGGGGGGAGGGGGAGATGGTGTTTACCGCGACATTCGTACAAACCCCCAGCACTATATTACAGACAATTTTCCAGTTACGTCATTTCCTGGGAATATAACATACATATGTATATATATATATATACATATATATATATATATATATATATATATATATATATATATATATATATATATATATATATATATATATATATATATATATATATATATATATATATATATATATATCAGGGGTCTCCAAACTTTTCAGTCCGAGGGCCGCATTAACTATCGAATTTCAGTTTGGGGGCCAGTTTCTTCCTAGCATGTATTTAATTTTTCTGGGCAACGTTCCTCAGCCATCACCAACAAAAGTTTTTTCCGTGGACAAAAAGATCTCCGCGGGCCGGATGAGAGGACCTCGCGGGCCGCATCCGGCCCGCGGGCCGTAGTTTGGAGACCCCTGATATATATGAATCTATTTCTTCCTATTCTAATCTCCTAGCCTAGCCTAAAAAAACCTTACAAGAAAAATCGAAATGTCTAAAAGCATGCTAGACAGAAGGTTATTTATAAACAAAGACAGCACATTCAATTCCGACCATGAATATCCGCCAGAATAAACAACAATGAAAGGAATAACGAAGTTTTATTTATGTCGAGTCGTTTCTCGCCGTTTTATCATGTTTGAAAGTAAAAATTGTTGAGCATTCCAGCTCATAAATCAGGGACATTACACTAGCGAAGAAATAAAGGAAATAATTAATTCTTGCTAACAAATAAGGGACATCACTCTACATAATAAATAAGGGACAGTACTCGAACCAATAAATAAGGGACAGCACTCCAGCTATAAACCTAAAAGACTACCTTACAGCTGACCATATAAACTTGTTGAATGCTGTTGAATCATGTCTATGCTAGACCATCGCATCTACACAACCAAGCAATTTTCTCACGAAATGCGCGCGTCTGTTTATTTCATTGATCACCCTGAGATGAGTGTTTGCCTTTTAATTACCCAAGTCTCGTCTTGAATAGAACTCTCGCGTGATCTCAAGCCCTGGGGTGTGTTTGTCAGCTAATTGCTCGAGTTCTTGTAACCAATGCCGAGAGCTCACCGTCCTCTATAATCTCAAATCCGAAGATGCTTGATAAAAATAAAGCTATAATTACTTATATTTAGTAACCCATTATTCGTTGTCTCTATGGTTAATGCTCTCTGTTTTCTTACCTATACTTGTTCTCTTCTCGATTTTTTCTTTGTTGATGTCGATTTATCCAAGATAGTTACACTAGTATGACCCCCCCCCCCCTCCCACTGTGTTTTGGCTTATAATAACATAAATACCAAAATGATAAATTTAATATTTTTACAACTTTTAATGTTTAACCAACAATTCCAGAGCCTAAAAAGCACATTTTCGCCTGTCTGGGTTGTAGTTTCCCATCAAGAAATATGAAAAAAATAATTTCAACGCTTGACTGTACGATTAAACCTTTAAACTTTACACATTTATGTCCCCTTTTTTCTTACCCTCCCCTCCCCACTACAGGTTTTCAACTATACGACCCCCCCCCCACACACACACATTTAAATAAACTACTAAACTCCTCCCCCCCCCCATAGGTTTCCAACTATACTACTCCTCCCCCCACACACATTTAAATAAACTACTAAGCTAAACTCCTCCCCCCCCCATAGGTTTCCAACTATAGTTTCTAAACTATTTCCCCACCTTCTCTTCCCACAATTTTTCACCTCTACAACAGGCTCCCCCACACATTTATCTAAACTATTTCCCCACACATTTATCTAAACTATTCCCCCACACATTTATCTAAACTATTCCCCCACACATTTATCTAAACTATTCCCCCACACATTTATCTAAACTATTTCCCCCACACATTTATCTAAACTATTCCCACACATCTCTCCCCCCACATTCCCCCACACATTTATCTAAACTATTCCCACACATTTCTCCCCCACAGGTTTTCACCTCTACGACCCTCCCCCCACATTTATCTAAACTATTTCCACACATCTCTCCCCCCACATTCCCCCACACATTTATCTAAACTATTCCCACACATTTCTCCCCCACAGGTTTTCAACTCTACGACCCTCCCCCCACATTTATCTAAACTATTCCCACTCATCTCTCCCCCCACATTCCCCCACACATTTATCTAAACTATTCCCACACATTTCTCCCCCACAGGTTTTCACCTATACGACAAGCTCCCCCACATCTTCCCCGAGAGCTGTCTCCTCATCACCCTGGGGATCCTGGTGGGCGTGACCCTGTACTACACGGAGACCGCCAGCAGCACCCAGTACACTCTGGACGCCAACACCTTCTTCCTCTTCCTCCTGCCGCCCATCATCTACGACGCCGGCTACCACATGCCCAACAGGGCCTTCTTCCACAACTTGGGAACCATCCTGTTGTTGGCGGTGGTTAATACGTTGTGGAATACTGTTGGGATAGGTGAGTTGTGTAGGTGGTGGTGGTGGTGTGGTGTTACGGATATCATTGTTGTGTGGCGTTTGTGGTGGTGGTGGTGTTGTGGTGTATGGGATAGGTGTGTCGTGTTGTGTTGGTAGTGGTGTGGTGTGGTGTTACGGATAGTTATGTTGTGTGGCGTTGGTGCTGGTGGTGTTGCTGTTGTGGTGTATGGGATAGGAATGTCATGTTGTTGTGGTGGTGTGGTGCTAGGGATAGGAATGTCATGTTGTTGTGGTGGTGTGGTGCTAGGGATAGGAATGTCGTGTTGTGTTGGTGGTGGTGTGGTGCTAAGGATAGGAATGTCGTGTTGTGTTGGTGGTGGTGTGGTGCTAGGGATAGGAATGACGTGTTGTGTTGGTGGTGTTGTGGGTAGGAGTTAGGTATGTCGTGTTTTGTTTGTGGTGTTGTTATGTTGGTGGTGTTTGAAATAGGTATGTCGTGTTATGTTGGTGGTGGTGGTGGTGTTGTGGAGTAGTGGATAGGAATGTCGTGTGGTGGTGGTGGTGTAGGCGCTAGGTATGTCGTGTTGTGGTGGTGTTGTGATTGTGTGGGGTAGGAGATAGGTAATTCGTGTGGTTTTAGTGGTGTTGTGAAATAAATTGTACAAAGGTCCTTACAAGATTAAAATAAAACAACATGTTCATTTCGTTTAAATCATCAAACAAAAAATAAATAAATAAAATAAATATGAATAAAAATGAAAATGAAAATTATTAAAGTTTGTAATCGGTATTACCCCACAATTTCCGAAACAAATCTTGAAACTTTTATACCCTGTCAAAAAAAAAAAAACAAGGAAAAACCGTTTAACAATTCTATCCTTATTTCTTTTTGTAACATCAGTAAGGAGGATTAACACAATCCGTTTGTCGCATTTACTTTTTGTTTCTCCCACAAATAGACGCCGATGAAGCGTCGTATTAACTATCTATTTATAAACTCACCCACCCCAGCCCCCCTCTGGCGTTGATATATCAAATATTTTATGACTCAGTGCCAAAAACTTTCTGTAATTCTTTTTTGGTTCCAGAAATTAATCAGTTCGTAATTGATGTCAAGTTAAATTAGCTAAAAACCCCCTCTGAGCCCCTCCCCCCCCCCCCCCCCCCAGGTTTGTACTAACCTGTATACCGAACCCAACTAATTAATTTAACTCAATAATTATGTACCCTCATTATGTATCAAGTTTTTTTCTCAAGGAATTCAATATAAAATAAAAGAATATTCTAATTTCAATTGGCCTTTTATTTTTCCCGTTTCATTAAAACCTGCTGTTCATATATAACCTCTGCCTGTTATATTATCTATATATATAATTCTCTTCTGGGAGCCGTTAGAAAACAAGCTGCAAGCGCCTCCTTGCTGTCCCCTCTCTTTCTCTCTATAACTATCACTACCACCCCCACCCCACCCCCACATTGTCTGGTGAGTTGTGGTCACGCTAAATGTTAACAAAGCAAAATGTTTACAAATCGTAGAGCCGTATAGCCGGGTTTCTATTAGGGGCAGATAATTTAGTTCGATTTTAAACTAACAGGAGGTAACTAAGAAATAACTAAGAGGAGGCTGCTTTCAAGGGGGGGGGATGTAGGGTTGGGGTTAGGGTAAAGGGGGGGGGGGGTAGTGTTTTAAAGCAAATATTTTCAGTGGCAGCTTTGGTACTGTCGAATTCACAAATTATGAATAACTGAAAAGTAGAAAATAAAACAACTAAATAGCGGCGTGTGATACGCTGCGGGTCGGCTCGTATTGGTTAATCCCTCACTACCAGTATCAACAAAAACAACACATTTTCGCGACACTATCGTGTTCCGGCAAGTCTCTGCCCTTGCCAATAGCTTTGTCACGATCGCGTTATTGTTTCATGGCCAGATATTTTTTTGCACCTGGGTGCCAAATTTTTGTGAGTGACTGACTGCGATTCGTTTTGCCAGTAGTCAGAGGGAGAAAAAAAGCCAAACATTGTTGACGCTTTTAGGATTAAGCTGTCGTTTGGCGCCGTTTGTTAACTTCGTTAACGCCATTGTTTAAACCAGGAATTGGCGATGTTTTTGGTAATAAGGAAAAAAAAAATGTTTTATGTCTTCTATAGTTCTTATACAAAACTATTTGTATTTTAAATTTAGAAAAGATAATTATAAAATGTTTTAACTCTTTAAGCTTTGGCAAACAAAATTGTTATCACAGTCCTTGTCCGTCCTCTTTTCAGTTAATTTTTCATTCATTAGAAATCAGTAAAGTATCACTTCCAATTAACGGAAATGGCTCAAATTTTGTTAGAAACCTATGGATAGTATTTAAAACTCATATATAGGAAATTTCCTTCACTTAGCTGAAGCTATTGACTTTTGAAAGCCGTTGATATAGTAAAATATGACGTACAAATCTAATATTTATATATGGAGTTTCCAATAACCCAACTGAAACGACACTGTTATCGTTTTAACACAAACACACATACTAACAGACGCACACACACACACCGACAAAACTGTTTTTTTCCGACTCAGGAAGGTGCAAAACGTCGAAAATTAGTAAAATCTTGATATTAATTTTTCTTAAGCACGATTACAATCATTTTTTCAGTACTCCGTACACGAGTAAGTAAAAATGTGTGAAAATGTACACATTACTAAAATACGTCTCAGTGTAGTATCTAAATTAGAATTTAAAAAAAAAATAAAACGTTCACTCTGGCTATATTATATTGCAGCGGAAATTAATTGTTCAGCGTTTTTTCCTTAATTAACATAACTAAAAATTCATCTCAAGGCTCTCCCCGACTCGAGAACTAAATCCAAACCTGCAAAAACAAGCCCTAATCCTTGCACTAGACTCCAACCCTTACACTTAATCCACCCCTAACCCTGCTCCCATCCCAAACCTTTATTGACGACGCTAATGGGAAAGCACCCAGTTGACCTCATCAGGTGGATCAGCTAGAGTTATTTACCACAAGCCTTAGTTTACAGGGCACAGAGTGTCTGTGTTATTTCATTGGAAACCAGTTTTTTTTTTTAAACTGTCAGTTTTCCATGTCTAGCTCTTCTATATTGGAGGTAATAAATCTTTAGCCCTGCGCTTGATTGAAATGTACATTACGATTTTTAATTGAAAAACAGGTTTAATTAAAAATACACTTACAAGTGCACACGTCCCTCCCCCCCCAACCCCACCAAAACACACATGTACACACATGTACGCAAATACACGAACACACATACACCACCAACCAGCAATCCTTCTGATCTCTTTTGCTTAACCGAAATGTAAATTCAAAGATCTAGTAATGAAAAAGAAAACTGCTTTAATAGCATACACTTATTGTATACATAACGCTTCGTAAAAATTGTATTTGGAATTCCAATTGAATAAACAATCAGAGACACAATATTCAACTCGCAGATACTAGGTCAAGCTTTAATCTTACCTTCACTCATTCTCAGTGGCGTAGCGAGGTGCGGCACTTAATGGTGTCACCCCCCCCCCCCCCCCAGAGGCGTAGCGACCCTTCCCAGGGACAAACTTTCAAGTTTTCGATTTGCACCCCCCCCCCTCAAACTTTCGATTTGCACCCCCCCCCTCAAACTTTCGATTTGCACCCCCCCCTTCAAGTTTTTCTCTATATATTTTTGCTATTTTTTGCCTTGGTGTCACCCCTTCCCTAAATGGTGTCACCCGGTGCGGTCCGCCCCCCCCCCTCGCTACGTTCCTGCTCATTCTGCTAGATTGGAATGCATATTAAAATTTAATTGGATACAGTTTATGCTGATATTTTATGAATTCAGGTATAAGGGCATTCCCTGAATAACATCTCTTTTAAGCAGAACACACGCTTGCTGGTTATACTAGTGTACTTCTTAAGTTAACATTTTTTTTTTAAAAATACATAAATACAATACAGAAATATATTTTTTTAACTTAAACATTGGACAAACAGAGCTTGTAGTTGTAAAAAATAAAAATTGTAATGTAAAAAGGTACTGTTGATGGGTAATTAAAAGTATTCCTGTAAAGTAGTGTAAAGACGATGGCGAAAATGGCACAAGAACGATAACTTGTTTGTTCAACTCTCAAGGGAGGTAATTCATCACATAAGGCTATCGATGTTTTAATAAGAGAGCTGTAATTATGTAAGGGTTTGGATTATGATTAGGATAATGATAAGGATCAGTATCGGGGGAAATAATAATAATGAAGACGTAGATGATACTGGATGATGAATTTTATTTTTATTTTTTTTGGAAATGCAACATTTGTTGGATGGAACGGCGTGGCCTAGCGCTAGAGATCCAGACTGCTAACTTGAAAGTCTCAAGTTCGAACACGGGTTCAATTCAGTGTCACGTCCCTTAGTCCACCCAGCTCTGATAGGTACCTATACCTAACTCACGTTAGCTAAAGTAAAGGCGGTTGGGTATAGTGCTGACCACATTATCCCTTCATATGCCGAGGTCAAGAAACATAGACTTCATCTGCTCAATGCTAGTTCTAAAGAAGAATCTTTACTTTTTTTTTACATTCATTTGAAGTATTATTTTGTATATTTGTTACCTTCTCGCTACCTACAATAATCATGGACAATAACACGTCTAAATGCCTATAGTCTATAGTAGTCTATACCCAGTTGGTTATAAATGATGATTAGAAACAGCAAGCTGAGATTTACCCTAGTCCTAAAACTAATTCCAACCATACATGTTAACTATATCTTAAAATTATGCTTTACCTAAGCCCTGAAACTAAACTTCATCCCGATTTTAAAAAAAAAATTTTAACTTTTTAAAAAACGATTTTTGTGTGTGGATAAGTCGAAGTGGCCAGTACATTTGTAGAGAAAATAGACAAATGTAAATTAACGAATGTTTCGAGACAAAAGCCATACATTGTGCTAGTATATGCACTGGGCACACCCAGGACTCTCGCCTACACAGAGATAATGACCAATAAGTGTTGTTTTATTAACAACGATTAAAATATAGTTCACCATCTTTATCCCCCCCCCCCCACCTTCTCTACAACCACCTTCTTCCCCACACCCTCTCCCCCACCCCTTTTGTTTCACCAATTTCTCTCACATAACCTTCAACACATTTTCCCCTCACCCCTTCTCTCACACCCCACTCCCCCCCCCCACCTTTGCCCATTCTCCAGTGGTCCAATTTTCTCCAAGACTTTTCTAGCCGTGACATAATCTTCTGCCTACGCTGTGTCAACTGTTCTGTCCGTCTGTCCATCTGTCCGTCTGTCCTTCTGTCCATCTGTCCTCATCTGTCCGTCTGTCCATCTATCCGTCTGTCCACTGTCCATTACGTTTATCCGTGGCAGTCTTCTGGGAAAGGATGGGATGACGAGACAGGACAGGACAGTCAGTTAGAAGAGGCATCTATTCGTGAAGGCAGTGCCCCCCCCCCCCCCCACCCGAAGCAGGTGTACAGCCCCCCCCCCCCTCCCCCGAACGAAATATAATTTATATAGAAAAAGCATACTTTTAACAGTGTCGTCGTCCCCCCCCCCTCCCTTTGAAAAATTTTTTAGTCTCCTCCTACCTTGAAAGTAGTCAAATGCCCCCACCGCTCCTCCCTGGAGAAATAGAATTCAGAAAGAAACACTGACTAGGAGAGGCTGAGTGAACAAGAGAAAGAGAAAGACAAATAGAGGGAGAGAGAAATACATCTTATTTTTTAGAAATGCCAGAGAGAGAGAGAGAGAGAGAGAGAGAGAGAGAGAAATACATCTTATTTTTTAGAAATGCCAGAGAGAGAGAGAGAGAGAGAGAGAGAGAAATACATCTTATTTTTTAGAAATGCCAGAGAGAGAGAGAGAGAGAGAGAGAGAGAGAGAGAGAGAGTATGGAGGGGGGGGGGGGGGGGGGGGGGGGGTTGGAGGTTGGGAAGAGAAAGAGAGGCGGAACAAATAAAAATTCTCCTCCTTTCATCAACCTTGTCCTCCAAATGTCGCTTTTTTATATCTTCATCCCCTTAATGTCGGTAATTACAAATCTAACTTTAGAAAAACAATTTGTTCTTTTCTATAAATAATTATAGAAATCCTAGAAATCTTCTCCAAATAGAATAAGGGCATCTCCCCCTCCCCCCCCCCCCCCTCCCCCACTTTTCCCTCACATACAAACACATTCAGCGTCTATTCCCAAAATGTTTAGAATCTTTAAACTGAGATAATGACCTTTCAAACCAATCGTTTGTGCACGCAGCAACCTGTCAAAAATAGGTCAACCAAACAAAAAAAAAATACCACAAATATTTGAAAACTAATTTTTGTTTCTGTTGTCTTAAAATAAATCTTTTGTCGTGTTTGGCAATTTAAAAAAAATATATTTTTGAAAAAAAAACAATCATTGAAAAATTGTTATGTTGAGATTTCTTTTCTTTGGTAGCTGGCCAGAAAGGGATGGGAAAAGATTGAAATAGAAACCGGAAGTTTTTATGATGAAATTAGGTCACATGGTAGCGTTCGATTTTGGCGAGTGATTATGGATATTTTAGTTGGGATAGGGGAATGGCGTCTAGCTGAAGGATCTAGCTGTAGAGTTTCTTTCAGTCATTTGGGGACTGAACCCCTACCCCCCCCCCCCCTACCAAGCACGTCTACAATCCCCCATCCCCCCCCCCCCCGAACGAAACAGAATTTATGTAGAAAATATATACTTATACCAGTGTCGTCGTCCCCCCCCCCTCCCCCGCCCCTAGAAACTTAGTACGCGTCCCGAAAGTTTCAAGTGTACCGGGATTTTTTAAAAAGTCTGAAAGAAACACTGTATAGGGGCAAGCTGGGTGGTTAACTGGAAGGTCTAGCTGTGTGTGAGGTTTAGCTAGAAATTGTAGCTAAAGGGTCAATTTGGCAGCTCTATATGAGGGGGGGGGGGGGGGGTCAGCAGTGAAGTTAGGAAAAAAAAACGAGGAAAAAAAATCAATCAAAGAAGTTCAAGAGACTTATCGCATTTTTATAAATAAAACATATATTAAAAACTTTATAAAAATAAACTTTTAAACGCACTGAAAATAAGAAAATAAAACAAACTTGCTTTCTTTAATAAAAGCTTTGGTCGTTTAAATATGAAAGTGATCTCAGGAGCAACCTATATTTCACGTGTCTCTCCCCCTTCGGAGAAAAATGAAAAAAAGTACATCTATTTTCAGAAGTGTCTTAAACTATTAGTTAATGCAATAATCAAAATTTTTCTTTTTTCTTTATAGACAGCCATAACATGCAGTAAACTAAATTAAATAAAAAATATTTGAAATTATAAAAGTGGATAGGAAGTTTTTTTAAATTCTGCCCACCTCAATTTGGCAGGAGATTGAAACATAAACAAAACAAGAAGGAACATGAACTTTTCACATACTTCAAGCAGACAAGTACAATACCCGTCAGGTATTACACAGTGATCGTCTGCTCATGGCGCGATTAGTAAACCGGAAGTTGGAATAGAAAAAAAATAAATCCTTCAGCTATGTATTTAAAAAAAAAATATTCAACTGTTTAAGAGGTTGTGTTTTTTTTTTGTAAACAACGGAGGGGGTGAAATGGAATTTCATGTAATATGGAATGTCGGGAAATTCCTGTAACAATGCGAGTGGATTCCCTGCCTCATTCATCACCTGTTTCACCCCGTCCCCACCCGCTTGCACTTTTTCAACTAGTAGATCTATGTGCTTTTACGACATAGATCTAGTTTCGTATACAATGCGTTTAGCTTTTTGGTATGTGCTGAATTTGAAATGGGAGACGGCTTGACTCATTTTGTTTTATTAAAAGATCCAAATTTTTTTTTAATAAAATCATTTGAATTAAACTTTTTTTTTGTTGAATATTCATAGAAATCTTTTATTTGAATACAATAGGGGTTAAAGTAGGCTCACTGAAGGTATAAAAGTAGATTGGAAAATGTATAGAATTGTTCCGTTTTCGCAATAAAGCGTCCAAACACTTTTTTTTTTTAAAAATGTGTTGTTATAATAATTGTCTTCATAACGATGTCTTTGAGGGTGGTGTGTGTGTGGGGGGGGGGGGGGGGTGGGTGGGGTGGGGGGGGGTAGAGGGGAAGGCAACGTTGATGCTCGTATGTCAAATATGAGCCGCCAGCCAGAGTTTCTTTCATGCATAATGCCCCTCCTCCCCCCCCCCCCTTCCACCAGAAGAACGTCTTCCGCCTCACACCCCCCCCCCACCCCCCTCAAACGAAATAGAATTTGTATAGAAAAATATTTGCTCTGTTACTTTTATCAGTGAAAAATGAAGCCTGGCCTTGACCTTGACCCACCTCACGAGACAAACACGGCTCAGTTGCTTTTGGTGGACCTTAAATCAACCACGTCACTAGAGCTTCTACAGTGATCGTAGTCACCCCTCACCCCCCCCCTCCTCCCCCCTCGCCGATATGTTAGGAAATTGATGAAAGTTATTGGCAAGACGTATTTAACAAGATTAAGTGTGTGTGTGCACTGTTCCAGTCTCCGTGTCAGTATTTCATTAATCGTCCTGGGTATAGCAGACAGCTATATCGTGTGGGATGGGTGGGTGGGGGGGGGGGGGGGAGGGGATTTTCCATTTACATATGGACTGTGGAGTTTATTTAGTCGTGGAAACATATTTCTGTGGCTGACAGGTTTGTGAGCAGAGTTTCTTCCAGGCATCTCTTCGGGGGGGGGGGGGGCAAAGCCCCCGAAAAATTTTTTACCGCCCCCCCCCCCGAACGAAATGAAATTTATATAATTTATATAGAAAATATATACTTTTAACAGTGTCCGCCCCCCCCCCCCCCCCCCCCGAAGAAAGTTTACCGCCCCCCCGAAAATTTCAAGTGCCCCCCCGGAGAAAAAAGTCTGGAAGAAACACTGTTTGTGAGGGGGTCAGTTAACTGTCTGGCTTTAAGCGTCTGGTGAAGTCTGTTGTTAGTATAGATATAACAGTCCTCTAAAACTCAGTCACGTCCTCTAGAACTATGTGACGTCCTCTAGACTCAGTGACTTCTTTAGACAGAATGAAGTCCTTCAGAAAGTGAATTTCTTAAGTAAACGAGGTTTGGTTCAGTTAACGACGTCCTTCAGAAAGTGACGTCCTTCGAAAAATTACGTCCTCTACAACGTGACGTCCTTTTGACAAAGCTAAGTCTTCCAATAATTGACTTTCTTTAGAGAGAGTGCCGTCCTAGAACAAGTGACGTCTCTCCCAGGTTCAGTGACGTCCTAAACGTATCGGCATCCCCAAGAATTAGTAACGTAATTCTGTCTCATAGAACTCCTCCAGACCCAGTACTTACCCGGAAGTCTCCACTTTGATTGCGTGGCACACACAACATACACTTTCAGTATTTTATTCTTGAAAACGTATCCCGCAGCCAGTGTTTCTTCCTGACTTTTTCTCCGGGAAGAATATATAGATGCCTGGAAGAAACTCTGCCTGCAGCTAGCTGCTATGTATAAAGTGTGACTTATTCTGTTCCCGATTCAAGTTTTGTAAAATTGGAGATTTCCTCCAACACAATGGAGGCGAGCGAGTTGACGAGATTCCTTCCATAATATTGTTGACATGGAATAAAAACGTGCTTTTTAGATTTAGACCGTAAAAAAAATAAAAAATTAAAACTTAAGCCTAAAATTAATTTAGAAATTTTATATTTTTAGAATAAATGCTATAAAAGTTGCAAATCCAGAGAACTTGAAAATAATTTGTTGAGTTTAAGGCTACATTTCTATTTATTTTCATCAAGCCTAAGTTAAAACCGGAAGTTTCACTTTCGTAAGACAAATATTGATTGGCTGTACAGTAACTTAGTGATCGATAACTATTTGTTTACAAAACTTTGCAGATCAAGTTTTTAAATAACAATGCAAATTAAAAACCCCATGACATAGTTTTCTATTTTTAGCTTACAATGTGTACAATAAAATTGATGTCGGCCTATCCAATAGCAGGATGCCATTGTTTATGTCTCCATTACACGTGAAAACCACATTGTTTTGGCTTGTTTTTAAATTTTCAATTAGTTACCGAAAATTTTTAAAACATCAAATAGACCCAATCTTTAGTAAAGTCCGAAATAAACCAGACAGACAGGATTTTATAACCATATTAATTGTAACTACGCCGTGCCTGATTTTTAAACTAATTTATACACCTCTCAAATACCTTTGAGAGTTTTCTCGCTCGTGTCCATTAAGCATTACGTGACAACATTTTATATGCCCGTCGACAACCTGCATTTCTTTCCCGGTTCGCTTCCATAGCCATTGTCTAGCTATGAACAAACTACAAGACAAGAGTTGTTTGATTTTAGAGTTATCTCTCCTAGATGAGTTGCTGTCCCCAGTTGACAAGCTTCATCTACCCGGGGTTCGAGCTCTGGATTTAGCAATCAGTCGCAATCCTGCCTGACCACTTAATCCCCTTATAGTATGAGTGTAATCCGTGTTTCTTTCAGGCTTTTTTTTCTCCGGGGGGGGGAGGGGGGTCGCACTTGAAACGAAGAGATGCCTGAAAGAAAAACTGAGTGTAATCGAACTGGATTGTTAGCCGCGTAGCCTTCACATTCCGACATCTAAGGCGGGGTTTTCCGTTTTTTCCGCCGTCTATTTATAAACAGAAATGTACTTTCTATAAGCCCCTCCCCCCACTCACACATGTTTATAAGCTTTTACATTTTAAAGCCGCCTCCCATCCTTGGCTCAACCCATCCCTCCCTCATCTCAGCACGCCACGGGGCTTAGAACTAAGATTATAACGACATACAATAATCCCGAGTGATTTAAATTTAGAGCTCAAATCGAAACTAGCGAGTCAGATCTGTTTATCTTCGTTTTGTCCAAAGTCGATTCTCCTCAGCGGATTTTTTTTTTTTAATTACAGAAATAAATTTGGTCCAAAAAATAGTTCAAGAAAATTTTTTGTGTGTGAAGATAATAGATTATATAACGAAACGTCATTTAAAAAACAAACAGTATTGTTTTCAAAGGATAAGTCTTTAATTTATTTTTAAATCAACTCTTACAATTTTTGTAGTCAGGATTAATTTAATGCGGGGATTGGGTAGGGGATGTTCAATGCCTTTTATCCATACTGAACTGTTAAAATTAAAAGAACATTTTTGTAGCTTGTTTTCCAATATTAGATTCTCTTGTTTTGTTAGACAGAAATTTAATTATATTTTTGCCACTTATGTAATCTTGGCCGTGACTTTACGTAATTTTAAAATTTCCGCACTATTTGATGAGTTTATTATTTGGTTTAAGTTCTAGTTGTGTGCCTACAGTGATGCTTCGTGTTTGTGTTGATTTTGACAGAAAACCTATAGTCTGTTATAGCGTGTGGAGCGGCCTTAGACAACAAACTACAGTTAATTACACGATTAGAATAAAGCAAGATTTTTAAAAGTTTGAGGCTATAGACGTCGACAAAAGATTTAAGTCATAGAAACAAAATTAAATTAACGTAATCGAAAACTTGAATTTTTAAGCTTGAATGCGGGTATAAGAAAATCTAATTAAAATTAGGCTTAACTTAGTTTTAAAACGGAATTTGTTTTTGCAGAAGATGAAAAGGAGCTAGTCAATATTGTAGGTGAATCATATTAAACTTAGCAGGAATCGGAGCATTTAGAAACATAAACAACATAATTAAAAAATTATTTTAATTTGCAGAAATTAAATTATTTGGAAATAGATAAAAACTGAAAATTAATTTTCAGGAGTCTGAGGATCCAGAAAAATAACTTTTTTTAAAAAGGGGAATTTTTAAAATTACAGTGACGGAAAAGTTTAGTGTCACGAACAGTGAATTTTCAGGGATCAACAAAGAAAAGAATCAAAGTTTGACTTTTAGGAACCAGCAATTCAATGTCAATATATTTTATTTATTTATTCAATAACGGTAACAACAGCAGGCACTGAGGCCTTTTTTATATTGGCTGTTTTTTTTTAAACATAATAACAACATTATAATTTAAAAAAAATGATTTGTAAAGACATAGTAGTTAAATAGTATTCAAAAATTTGGAACAAAGAAATAGTATTACATCTAAGAACAATGTTGATTTTCAGAAATCAGCAAGTCTTAGAACAATATGGATTTTCTGGAATCAGCTAATATAAAAAAAAATGGTTTTCGGGAATAGGCTTGTATTGAAGTAAAATGATGATCTTCAGAAATCAGCAAATCTGAGAACAATTTTGGATGCTCAGTAACCTGAAATCTAAAATAAATTGATTTTCAGAAATCAGCAAATCTATAGAAAAAAATTGATTTTTAGGAATCAGCAAATCTAAAAGTAAAATTATGATTTTCAGGAATTAGCAAATCTAAAAAAATAAAATAAAATTATGATTTTCAGGAATTAGCAAATCTATAAAAATAAAATTATGATTTTCTGTAATCAGAAATCTTTTTAAAAAAAATCTTTGACTTTCAGGCATCGGTCTGTGGGGTATGTCCTACATTGGCTGGATCCACAAGAAGGTCAGCATCCTCCACGCCTTCGTCTTCGCTGCCCTCATCTCCGCCGTCGACCCCGTGGCTGTGCTGGCCATCTTTGAGGAGATCCAGGTCAACGAGATCCTGTACATCATCGTCTTTGGCGAGTCGCTGCTCAACGATGGCGTCACCGTGGTGAGTTTTGTTTGGATGAAGGAAGTCACGTGTTTAGTGGTTCAGTGCTTGTGTGACGGGGATCGTTGGGTAGTTGACTTATTAATTAACGAGCCAACCCGCGGCGTATCATATGCCGCTATTTAGTTGTTTTATTCTCTACTTTTCAGTAATTCATAATTTGTGAATTCGACAGCTCCAATGCTGCCACTGAAAATATTTGCTTTAAAACGCTATCAGTAGGTCGTTAAGGATGATACTACCCCCACCCTCCTTTTCCCCAACCCCTACCCTACAACCCCCCCCCCCGTGAAAACAGCCTCCTCTTAGTTACCTCCCCTAAGTTTAAAATCGTTTCAAACTAAATTATCTGCCCCTAATAGCCGTCACTAAACCCGGCTCTACGTTTGTAAACATTTAGCGTGAACCACAGCTCACCAGACCATGTAGGGGTGGGGTGGTAGGGAGTGCGCTTACAGCTTGTTTTCTAGCGTCTCCAAAAAGAGAATTATATATATAGATAGATGTTCGACTTCCCACAATGTGGTGTGTTTTTTAAGGAATAGCTGAAGCCCCATATTTGTGTTAGTCCGTGTTTCTTTCAGACATTTATTTTAACCGGGAAGGGGGGGGGGGGCACTTGAAATTTTTGGTTGGGGAGAGGGGAGCGGACTTAAACTTTGAGAGGAGGGGGGACACTGGTTTAAGTATATATTTTGTAAAATCTATTCCGTTCGATGGGGTGGTGGTGGGGGGGGGGGGTGGTAAACGTGGTTCTGGGAGGGAGGAGAGGTGCCCCTCCGAAGAGATGACTGAAAGAAAATCAGACGTTCGTTTGAATTACAGTTTACTTAAAGCACCAAAATCAGCAAATCATTTTTTTCTATTAGGTGTAGTGCTAGGATTTGTTTGGAGTAGACTCTAGATATTATTCAGTTCCGGTGTTTTGGGAAGAAGTGCAAACACATTTTACATGTTTAGTTAAAATAGTAAGGTTTAAAGTTGTTGTTTTTAAAAATCAGAGTAAGAATTCGCTTTTTTTAAATCAACAAATGTATAATCTGTAATTGTTTTGTGTTTTTTCTTCTTCTTCGTTTTTGTGGTTTCAAAATCACAGTTGAGTATAGGTTATTTACTCACGTAAGTTTTGTTCTACTAAGTTCTACAATTAAGTTCTATAATTAAGTTCTAATTAAGTTAGGAAAATAACACTTTTATCCCTTGGAATACTCCTCCAGGTTATTTATAGAATGATGGAGGGCTTTACGGAGATCGGGGAAAGTAATCTAGAAATCATCGACTTTGCCACTGGGGTTCTGCAGTTTTTCATCGTCTGTTTGGGCGGCACGCTGATAGGTGTCATTTATGGGCTCGTCGGCGCCTTCATCACTAAATACACGGATCATGTGAGAGTTATCGAACCTTTGTTTATATTTGTCCTGGGTTACCTCGCCTACCTGACGTCAGAGATCATGGAGTTATCTGGCATTTTAGCGTGAGTAGATTTTTTTTTTTTTTTTTTTTTTTTTTTTTGCACGAATAATTTTACAATTGGAATTTTATGTTTTTAAAGTGTATTTCGCATACAACTGAAATGTCTGCTTTTTTAAGGGGGGGGGGGGGAATCTGCCTACTCCCTTCCCTACACAAAAAACGTGTCACTGTATAAGGCTTTTCAACATAAGTAGCGTCGTAAGATGTAGGGGGAGGACGTGGGGGGGGGGGGGGGGGGAGGGGGAGGACTGGGTACTTTCCGAGCGGGCAAATCCATTTAGGGGATGACACCAAATCGAAAAAAAATCGTCAAATTTACTTTTAAAACAATGTTTTATCCAGCTAAAATAAAACAAAAAACGGTAAAGTGTTGACACCAGAAACGACAATTCTACGTCGTTAGAGGGTGTGTGGATGGAGGTGACACCCTCGGTTGCGGCACTGGATGACACCCGATATAATGACGCCCCTGCTTGACACCTTTAACACAATGGGCTTTAACCACACTGAAATATTTTCATTGTTTACCGCCCTTCATCCGGGGTTTTTTAATGGGCTAAATTAGTAATACTAGTATTAGGCTTAATTAGAAAGAAGTTGTACTGTTTGAGGTAGAAAAATGTCAATTTGTAGGCAGATATGGAGATAATAATCGTGTGTATTATAAAAAGGATCATGCTGTATAGACCAATAAAAAGATAGTTATCGTTTGTATTATAACAATGGTCTTGCTGTATATGCCGATATAAAGATAGTTATCGTTTGGAGTTATGACAAGGGTCATGCTGTACTGGCCTATGTGGAGACAGTTATCCTTTTAGATATAACGTGTTGTATAGTGTATAGTGAAACAGTAGCAGTTAGGGTTATAAGAACTGTCGTATCGGAGCTGGGGTAGATAGTTGTTAATGATGTCTGTTGTATATAGGGAGAGTAATAGTAAACTATCCGTTTAAATCTGTCTGTACTTTAGGGCAGATGAAGTAGAGTCCGTCTATATCTATGACCCTGTGATATAAGTAACCTTTTCGAATCTGGATATCCATGGCCAGATGAAGATGAAGTAGAGTTCACCTGTTTCTGTGACCTCGGCTTACAAAGAAATAGTGCAGTCGACACTATGCGCAACCGCCTTTACTTTCCCTAATGCGAGTAATGTACCCATCAAAGATTGGGCTCAAGCCCGAGATTCGAACAGGAAATTTTCGGGTTAGCGGTCATACGCTCTAACATCCGACCACGCCGTCCCATGACCTTTGGGATATACATAAATAAATTCACCTATGCGCAACTGCATTTACTTTCCCTACTGTGAGTCAGATAGCCTACCCATCAGTTTCAAGCCTCAGATCCGAACTCAAAACATTCGTGCTAGCAGTCATACGCCCTACCACCCGACCACGCCGTGCCATCAACAAAACTCCAGCACAAAAAAAATCTTTCATTTCCAGCTTAACCTTTGGAGGTATCATCATGAGACATTACACCGAGGCCAACATGACGAAGAAGTCGACGACCACAGTGAAGTACTTCATGAAGTTGATGGCGAACATCTCAGAGACGATCATCTTCATGTTTCTTGGACTGTCCACCGTCATCGACTCGCACGACTGGCAGCTGGATTTCATCCTGTTTGCTATTTTGTTTTGTTTGATCTTCAGAGTAACAGGTGAAGTTGTTGTTTTTATTTAACTGTTTGCTATTTTGTTTTGTTTGATCTTCAGAGTAACAGGTGAAGTTGTTGTTTTTATTTAACTGTTTGCTATTTTGTTTTGTTTGATCTTCAGAGTAACAGGTGAAGTTGTTGTTTTTATTTAACTGTTTGCTATTTTGTTTTGTTTGATCTTCAGAGTAACAGGTGAAGTTGTTGTTTTTATTTAACTGTTTGCTATTTTGTTTTGTTTGATCTTCAGCAGGGGCGGAACTACTGTGCCGCCAGACCCCGCAATGCGGGGGGGGGGGGGCCCACGAAGTTTAGGGGCCCAATTCCGACCAAAAAAACAATGAATTTTCTTTTCATAAATAATGTTTTTCGTGCACCTTGATAGCGGTTTTGTAAAAAACAAACAGGTCTACTATAGCAGTGATTGTTCTACAGTAACTAACACACACTGTTGCGTAGGAAAATATAAAATCTACAAGAGCTCTACTTTGAAAGATGGGCAAACGTTCACACTACTTCCATGACTTACTGCCCTCTATTAAAACACGGGTGCCCATATTACTCATTTAAATAGTTTTGTACTATGTAAATTAAAGAGCCATTTATTCTCTTAATTATTATCTAAATAAGACATACTAAAGAATCATATAGCTATAAAAATGAATGTATTCAAAGCTAATAATATAAATACAAAAAAAATCATAAAAATAAACATAACGCGAGAAACCATTGCAAAATCAAGCTTACGTGTTTATATAATTTTGACCAGCCAGCATTGTTGTCACAATTTTCGGCAAACATAAAGGCGTAATACAAACATTTGTAAAACGTGATTATTGTTGTCTGGTTCGTTATCTCAGAGTGGTTATACATTGCAATAAAATAGATTAAAATACTCAGGTAAGAGACTATTTAAAATTTAGAGAAGCGGGCTACTTATATATATGTATGTATGTATGTATGTATGTATGTATATATATATATATATATATATATATATATATATATATATATATATATATATATATATATATATATATATATTATATATATATGCATATATACATATAGGGGGCCCAAAAAATTTTTTGCGGGGGAGCCTTTTTTTTCTAGTTCCGCCACTGATCTTCAGAGTAACAGGTAAAGTTGTTATTTTTATTTAACTGTTTGCTATTTGTTTTGTTTGATCTTCAGAGCAACAGGTGAAGTTGTGGTTTTTATTTAACTGTTTGCTATTTTGTTTTGTTTGATCTTCAGAGTAACAGGTGAAGTTGTTGTTTTTATTTAACTGTTTGCTATTTTGTTTTGTTTGATCTTCAAAGTAACAGGTGAAGTTGTTGTTTTTATTTAACTGTTCTGATGTGTTTTTGTATGTTTGTTATTATGTCTGTTTGAATCATTTTCTGTTCGCCAATCTATCTTGGCTGTTTGTCTAAATTCGTTTCTGTTCTTTTTTATCTAACCTAGCTTTTTTTTGTTTATCTTAATATTTTTTTCTGTTTTTTATTAAAAATTTTTTTATCTAACCTCGATGTTTTGTTTATCTAAATATTTTTTTCTGTTTTTATTTTATCTAACATGCATGTTTGTTTGTCTAAATCACTGTCAGTGTTACGTATGTTTTTTGAGGCATGTTAGAAAAAGTTTTAGATCCCCTGGGATAGTTAGGGTGAGTTATGGTTAGTGGCGTGTTATTGTTTTAGTCGCCCTAATATTAAATGGAGGTATAAAGTTAGGGCGATTGTTATGGTATTTGGTTAGAGGTAAAGTGAAAGGAAAGTTCCCTTTTCGAAACCTGAAGTAGAGTTTAACTGTTTCTGTGACCTCGGCGTATAAGGGGATAATGCAGTCAGTATTATGCCTTGTCGCCTTTA
This sequence comes from Physella acuta, assembly GCF_028476545.2. Lineage (NCBI taxonomy): Eukaryota > Metazoa > Mollusca > Gastropoda > Physidae > Physella > Physella acuta. The sequence continues at coordinate 77,753 of NW_026731820.1, forward strand.
CATTCAATAACGTAAGTTAGGTACTTATCAGAGCTGGGTCGACTCAGCGACGTTCTACTCTACTGCCTGAGGATTAGGGGAAAAATACTATACAACATTACAATTAAGTTTAACATTATGATTACGGTATTCAGTTTTAACTGAGGCTTAATTAATTAAGGTTTATTTTTTTTATGACTAAAGGGTGGTCTATAAATGACGTCACGCTAGTAAGGGAAGGGAGAGGGAGGTCAGTAATTTTGTGACGATATGTGATGAATGGGGGGGGGGGGGGGGAATTCAGCTAGTGTGACGATAAACTTTAACATTTTAAAAAAGTAATGTTGTAAACTAAATTGTAGCCGTTATTTCGTGTTTTTGAAAGCTATTTTCTGTAAATTTTAATAGAAATTGCTTAATATACTCAATGATGAACGAGCCCAATTAGGTAAATATATTTTAGAAAGAAAACGATGGTTTTAAAAAAAAAAAAAAAAAAAAAAAAAAAAAAAAAAAAAAAAACATCGATTTTACAGGAGGATGTTAACTGAGGTGTGACGTCATTATAGGTGGGTGGGAATATTATTATTTTTTTTTTGTGTCGATATGTTACGGAGGGAAGGGTGCAGGTAAAAATCATCAAAAAACTCAGGCGTCATGTATAGATGACCCCCCCCCCCCCCCCCACTTCCTTAAACAAAATATCTAAAAAAAATTGTTTCGGTAAATGTATCTTGTTTTCTGTTCTTTAGGTGTTGTGTTTTTATCGTCCATGGTCAACCGGCGCCGTCTGATTCGTCTGTCCCCCATTGACCAGTTCATCATGTCCTACGGGGGTCTGAGGGGTGGGATCGCCTTCTGTCTGGCCCTCCTGCTCGACCCCGGTATGCCGGACCGTGCCATGTTCGTCACCACCACCCTGGTCATTGTCTTCTTCACGGTCTTTATACAGGTGAGTGGGGGTTATAGGGGGTGGGGGAAAGGGGGGGGGGTTATACTGGCTGGGGGGGGGGGGTCAGGGGTTTTACTGGCTGGGGGGGGGTCAGGTGGTTGTACCGGCTGGGGGAGGGGGGTTATACTAGCGGGGGCGGGGGGGGGGGGGTCAGGGTTTTATACAGGCTGGGGGGAAGGGGTTTGTACCAGCTGGGGGTCAGGGGTTTATACCGGCTGGGGGGAAGGGGATTGTACCAGCTGGGGGTCAGGGGTTTATACCGGCTGGGGGGAAGGGGATTGTACCAGCTGGGGGTCAGGGGTTTATACCGGCTGGGGGGAAGGGGATTGTACCAGCTGGGGGTCAGGGGTTTATACCGGCTGGGGGGAAGGGGATTGTACCAGCTGGGGGTCAGGGGTTTATACCGGCTGGGGGGAAGGGGATTGTACCAGCTGGGGGTCAGGGGTTTATCCTGGCTGGGGGGTCAGGGGTTTATACTGGTTGGGGGTCAAGGGGTTATGCTGGCTGTGGGGGGAGGGTCAGTGGTTTATACTGGCTGGGGGAGGGTCAGGGGTTTATACTGGCTGTGGGGGGGGGGCGGAGGTTATACTGGCATGGGGGTCAAGGGTTTATCCTGGCTGGGGGGTCAGTGGTTTATACTGGTTGGGGGTCAGGGGGTTATGCTGGCTGGGGGGGGGGTGGGGTCAGAGGTTTATACCGCTATCTGGGGGAAGGGGAGGGTGAGGTGGGGTCAGGGATATAGACCTACTAGCTGGGGGGATATAATAAGGAGATTAAACTAGCTGTGTGGGGGGGGGAGATCAGGGGTTTATACTGGAGTGGCTGGTGGTGGGGGTAGGGTCAGTGGAGCTTCTCCAACTTGGTATAGGGGGAGAGGGTGAGAGCTGAAGCCCGCAGGGTGAGGGGATACAGGGGGGAGGGCGTAACAAAACTCCAGGAATATCAATTTATGAGAAGTGACATATTTTCTTGAGATTTATAACGCTAACATTTACAGCCTTTAAAAAAAGGATCGATGTAAGCCAATATTGTTAAATGTACAGCGTTTTAGTATAAGAAGGTGATGAATTTTTTTAAATTTCACCCTAAAGTCAGTATAACTTAGATAGAACATAGAGTGCCAATTGTATAAACATACATAAAAGTATTGCAACAACTCACATATCACTGGTGTTTTATTTCATCCTTAACCCATTCGATATTGTTGAACAACACAGTGCAATTTGTGAAAACATACATAAAAGTATATCATAAACACACATATAAATGTGTTTAATTTATCCTTACGCCCATACGATATTGCTGAAAAACAGTTCATTTTGTCAAAACATATATAAAAGTATCTCGTAAAAACACATATAAATGTGTTTATCCTTAAGCCCTTAAGATTAGTTTAAAAAAAGAGTGCAATTTGTGAAACCGTAAATAAAAGGGTTGTACGTGGTTTGAAGATAACAACACTATGGGCATATCAACATGTTGTTTTGTTGTTGTAAGCTGATCATGCATGGTCTCCTGTGTTGACGTGGGGTTAAAGTACAAACAGTGGTAACAGCCGGTGGTGGGGTCAAGTCTTGTGATTGATTGTGTGGGTGGTCGGGGGGGGGGGGGGGAGTGGAGGAGGCTAGGTGTGAGAAAGTGGAGTTGGGATGGATTGTATTTATGGGAGTATGGGGGTGGGGTGGTGAGGTTGAGGCTAGGTTTGTGGGGGAGGGTGGTTAGTTGTGATGAATTGTGTTGGGGGGGGGGTGAGGGTAGGTTTGTGAGGGAGGGGGGAGTTGGGATGGATTGTGTTTGTGGGGGTAGGGGGTGAGGGTAGGTCTGTGAGGGAGGGGGGAGTGGGGAGGGATTGTGTTTGTGTGGGTAGGGGGTGATGAGGTTGAGGCTAGGTGTGTGTGGGTGAGTTGGGATGATTGTGTTTGTGGGGGTAGGGGGTTAGGTGTTTTAGGGGGGAGGTGGGATTGATTGTGTATGTGTGGGTAGGGGGTGAGGTTAGGTGTGTGAGGAAGGGATAGTCGGGAGGGATTGTATTTGTGGGGGTAGGGGCTGAGGGTAGGTAGGTGTGTGAGGGGGGGGGGGAGTTGGGTGGAATTATGTTTGTGGGGGTTAAGAGCTAGGGGGTGAGATTAGGTGTGAATATCTGTATGTACATTACGTCATTAAAGGATAATTGTAAGGGAATATATGCTAGTGAAATATAATGACTAGGACATATTTTACAGTAAGTAAGTTAGGAATGTAAGAAAAGTTATCTATAAATTATATTTCTAATTGTAGGTTATGTGTACATATTAAGTAATGCACAAAACAGTATAGGCCTTCTAAGCCATTCATTAAATAAGCACTAAACAATGCAAGAAACAACATACTAAATAAATAAACAAAACATCAAATAAAAACAACAATGTACTAAAAATAACATAAATAAACATTAAAAACATGTTAAATAAATACTAAACAATGCAAGAAACAACATACTAAATAAATAAACAAAACACTAACTAAATACAACAATATACTAAACAATATCATAAATAAACACTAAACAATATGTTAAATAAGCTCAAAACAATGCACTAACAACAAGCTAACAATAACTACATTGAAACACAATAGTTCTGTAAGCTGGGGGTGTATTTGCCAATAAAAATAATTTTGCTGAACTTTGTTTATTGACTTTTTCAAGCAATAGTTCATATGATTGATTATGCTACATTAATAGATACGCTCATCCTATAGGGTATAACAATCAAACCTGTTGTCAATGCTTTAAAAGTGGAGAGGGCGGAGGAGAAGGATCCATCCATGAATGAGATGCTTCACAAAAGGGTGAGTGGTTTTTCTTTATGCTTGTTGGTGATGTGTACTAGTGTAGTGTGCTCATGCAGGTGTTGGGGATGTGTAAACATGTAGTGTGCTCAATAAGTGTTGTGGATGTGTACTAGTGTAAAATGCTCATGTACGTGCTGGTGATGTGTACTAGTGTAGAATGTTCGTGTAGATGTTGGGGATGTGTAAAATTTAGAGTGCTTGTGTACTTGATAGATGTGTTCAAATGTAGGGTGTTTGTGTACATGTTGTTGTGTACTAGATAGGGATATGTACAAAATAGAATGTGTGTGTACTATTTTTGAATGTGTACAAATATGATGATGAATTTTTTTAGGATTCATGCATTGAAAATCATCAGAAAACATTCAATTTAAAAATAGTGCATCATAATTAAAAAAAAAATTTTTTAATCTTTCTATACTCAAAGCTGGATTGTTCCTTTAAAGGTACAAAAGCTTGAATAGACAGATTACTAATAAACTATGGCCTGGATATTTTGTTTTGATGAGGTCTGAAGTGCATGGATGCATCATTTGTAAATCTAGATCTATATATTCAAGTTTTCTTTTGATGTTCTCTTATATCTTATCAATTAGTGGGGAGGTGGGTGGAGGGTGGGTTAAATAAAATTGATGATTGATTCAGTGGGCATTGGCCTATTCAATTTCTCCTGTATATGATGGTTACAGAGGGCTTATTAATAATGGAATTAGCTGTATCATTTCTTATGTGATTCTTATGTTTAGAGTAGAGGGATCAATGACACCTGACACCCTCCATGATTTTTTTCTCCAGGGGGTGGGGGCCGGGGGGGGGGGGGGTCAACTAAGAGGCTCATTTTATGTTTGCTTTTGTATAATTTTCACATTCATTTTTATTTTTTGTGGGTGAGGGTCAGTTAACTCCCCCATCCCCATTCATTTAATTTGAAATAATAGAGAACAATAATATAAACTGTAACAATATTTTGTTACAGAAAATAATTTACTTTAAATGTTTGTGTGAGGTCAAATGTAAAATAATGTGTGTGGTACACTGGCTAAGACCTCTCATTTCTATCAAAAGAAATAGCAAACAGAAGTGTTTATATGATTGAAACAGGTCACTGTGACCTGTCTTGCAAAAAGTAATGCATGTGTTAAGAATCTGTCTAGACCAGATATGTATTGGGTACATTTATTTCCCTAGATACTTTCCACACACACAGCCAACAGCTGAACATAAGATACCATAAAATAGGTTAACTATGCTGTATAGAAAAAAAAACCTAAAGAAATTGGTCAACAAAAGATAGCATGAATGTTGTTTTAATTTAATTTAGAGTTTAAACATATTGTATCACTGATAAATAAAATATTGTTGTGTCTTTGATAAAATAAGGAGTATAACATTTATTTACTTGTTTACTAATCTGGCATAAATGTTGTTGTAATTTAATTTATAGTTATTATAGTATCACTGATGAAAAAAATATTGTTGTGTCTTTGATAAAAAAGGAGTAGGCCTATAAAATTTATTTAGTTGTTTACTTATCTGGTTATTTTTTATGCACATCTTAATTAAGTAAACTTCCTAAGATTTGGTTCAGTGTCTGTATGCATTGTATATAAAGGTTCAACGTCTGAACTAGATCCTACTTTTTAATGAGCTTCTTTGACTCTCATCTTTCAGTTTATTGATCATTTGATGGCTGGAGTAGAGGACATTGTGGGCAAATCAGGACACAATTCTTTGTTTCATAAGTAGGTGCCAGTCAACTTTTTAAAACATTTAATTTAGCCTGCAGTTTATATAATATAGGCCTATTTTTTAAATTTATGTAATAAATAACATGCCTAATAAAAATATTGATTTTTAAAAATTTAAGTATTGTTGCAAGATCAATGTAGATTAAAAATTTTTAGAGGATATCTAGACTTGTTGGGCAAATCTGGACACAATTGTTTGTTTCATAAATAGGTGCCAGTCAACTTTTTAAAACATTTAATTTAGCCTGCAGTTTATACAGGCCTATTTTTTTATTTATTTTATAAATAAAAGGCCTAATAAAAATATTGATTTTTAAAAATTTAAGTATAGATCAATGTAGATTACAAATTTTGTAGAGGATATCTAGACTTGTTGCACACTGCAAGTATATATTTTCATGTAAATAAAATTACTTTAGACTTAACTCTCTGGGCCAATTAAATAAAACATCAGATACACTCTAACAGGTTTGACTACTACAATTCCAAGTACCTGAAGCCTTGGTTGCTACGAGAGAACCCCAAGTCCCAAGACACATATATTGTACGCGGGTTCACCAAACTCAACATGCAGGACGCCAAGGCAGCGGCCAAGACTTTCCCTGGGATTTCAAGAGACCCGTCCTTTATTAACTTTATGCAGCACAGCCATTCTATGGCCAACTTACTTAGGTTAGTAGTCTGGCCATTCTGTGGCCAATTTACTTAGGTTAGTTGTCTGGCCATTTGATGCCAATTTACTTAGGTTAGTTGTCTGGCCATTTGATGCCAATTTACTTAGGTTAGTTGTCTGGCCATTTGTGGCCAACTTATTCATGTTAGTTTTCTGGCCATTCTGTGGCCAACTTACTTAGGTTAGTAGTCTGGCCATTTGATGCCAACTTACTAAGGTTAGTAGTTTGGCCATTCTATGGCCAACTTGCTTAGGTTAGTAGTCTGGCCATTTGATGCCAACTTACTAAGGTTAGTAGTCTGGCCATTATTTGGCCAACTTTTTTAGGTTAGTATTCTGGCCATGAGATAGTCAACTTATTTAGGTAAGTTGTCTGGCCATTCTGTGGCCAACTTATTTAGGTTAGTAGTCTGGCCATGAGATGGCCAACTTATTTAGGTTAGTTGTCTGGCCATTCTATGGCCAACTTATTTAGGTTAGTAGTCTGGCCATGAGATGGCCAACTTATTTAGGTTAGTTGTCTGGCCATTCTATGGCCAACTTATTTAGGCTAGTAGTCTGGCCATTAGATGGCCAACTTATTTGGGTTAGTTGTCTGACCATTCTAGGGCCAACTTTCTTAGGTTAGTAGTTTCGCCATTATGTGGCCAACTTATTTAGGTTAGTTGTCTTACCTTCTGTGGCCAACTTGTTTGGGTTAGTTGTTCGGCCAAAGTATTGTTAGTAGTTCAAAAGATTAAAATTTAAAGAATAAATTTCTGCATTCGGAAAGTAGTATGGAAATACATAAAAGCTAACATTTTGCTTTTGGTAGTGAAAATACAATTGTACTTTTATCATAATTTGGACCATACACAAAACAACAGAATAACAGAAAAGCTGTTATGAAGTTTTACAGTAGCTGTAAGTGTGATGGTTTCCTTGTTTACAATTTTACAAATATATTTTTGTTTTCAGTCGTCGGGCAACTATTGGTGTACCAAATGATGTTGTGCTCAATTTACCACCAGAGTTTGCAGTGAATGGAGATAACGTGGCCATGCAGAATGTTCTAGAGGAGTCTATGTTCAGTCCTCGGAGTACTGTAAGTTATTTTTTCATACTGTTTTTTTTATTACTTTTTCCTGATCTTCAGACATGGATATTTATAGGTTTCACTGTAAACAGAATCATACATCAGCAAATTAAGTGCAGTCTCAAATACAGGTGAACTCTGCTTCACCTGATTTATTGACTCTGGTACTGAAGTTGTTTCAGTTTTTTTTAATTTATAAAAAATTAACTGTTGTACTATTTTTAAGATTAGCAATACCTTAGAAAGTTTTATTAAGAAATCTAACTTAGTGATGTGAAGTAAGCTGATTATGTAACATATTATCTCAGTTCTTCTTCTTTGTTCTTAATCATACTCTGGTGATTTCTCCCCACATAATTCAGCATTACTTGTTAACCTGTTGTGTGTCTATAACCCGTTGACTCTGAATTCTAACTGCTTTTCTTTCTGGATCCGCTTCTATAGCCTTTGTCCATCTAAAAACAATATGCAAAGACACACTTGTTTTGTTTTGGAGTTTTCTCTCCTACATGAGTTTCTGTCCCCAGCTAATGAGCCTCATCTGACTATGAGTCTTTTTAAAAGCTCTATGACTGAATTTTTAATTTATTAAGCTACTAAAAGTTGAAGTTGTTTACCTTTATTAAAATTCAGCTAATGACATTTAAAAAAAAATGCTTTAAATCTTTCATCTATGCAGTGGGTGAAAGAACGCAGACACACACTGGCTGAGGTTCACAACCACCCACCCTTCAGGCACACAGAGAGGGAGCACCTGCGACAGTTCATTAGCGACATCCAGGGCAAGGCCAAGGTCGAGGGGGCCAGGAACGGCGTCTACGCCACCAGCACCGACCTGAAGAAAGAGAGGAGAAAAAGTTTGACATCCACCAATCCAGCGGCGGATGTTAAAGTTGGGGACACGGCGGATACAGAGGAGAGTGGTGAGTTGACTTTAAAGTCCCAATTACAGAGGTGTAGTGTCCCTTCCCGGCGCCTGGGGACAAACTTTCAATTTTGCGCCCCCCCTCAGGAACAATCTTTTAATTTTCAATTTGCACCCCCTTCCATATATTTTTTATATTTATAATGCAAAACTGCAGCTAAAATGAGATTTTTATTTGCTTTTACAACCAATTTTGGCGCCTCTTAAGGTCGGCACCCAGGGACATATGTACCCCCCCCCCGCCCCCTCACTACGCCTCTGCCCAATTGTACAATGTATTAGTGAGTTGACTTTAAAGACCCAATTGTACCATGAGTTAGTGAGTTGACTTTAAAGACCCAATTGTACCATGAGTAAGTGGGTTGACTTTAAAGATCCAATTGTACCATGAATTAGTGAGTTGACTTTAAAGACCCAATTGTACAATGTATTAGTGAGTTGACTTTAAAGACCCAGTTGTACCATGAATTAGTGAGTTGACTTTAAAGACCCAGTTATACCATGAGTAAGTGGGTTGACTTTAAAGATCCAATTGTACCATGAATTAGTGAGTTGACTTTAAAGACCCAATTGTACCATGAGTTAGTGGGTTGAGTTTAAAGACCCAATTGTAACATGAGTTAGTGAGTTGACTTTAAAGACCCAATTGTACCATGAATTAGTGAGTTGACTTTAAAGATCCATTTGTACCATGAATTAGTGAGTTGACTTCAAAGACCCAATTGTACCATGAATTAGTGAGTTGACTTTAAAGACCCAATTGTACCATGAATTAGTGAGTTGATTTTAAAGACCCAATAGTACTGTGAATAAGTGAGTTTGACTTTAAACTCTGCATTGCTCCATGAACAAGTGAGATGACTTTAAACACTGCATTGTCCCATGAACTATTTCATTGACTTTAAACATCCAAATGTGCAATAAAATAGTGATTTGACTTTAAACACCATTTTATTCAATGAACTAATTTTTAAACTTTAAACACCAAATAGTCATATTATAAACTTGTGAATTGACTTTGAACACCTCATTGTCTGATAGAGTACTGAGCTGAATTTAAACACCTTTTCGTTCAAAAGATTAGCTTAGTCTCTTCTACAAGGACTAGGAGGTGGAAAGTTGAAATTTGATTAAATGGACCACACATTTTTTTAAAATCTTAAATATGAATGAGGGTTATGTGGTGGGTGAGGTAGAGCACACAACCGCTAACCCAAAAGTCTCAAATTCAATTCCCAGAAATGAATCTAACATTTTAGTGACTAAACCCAACACGGTTGGGTACCTAATTAAGCTGAGAAAAGTACCTGAGCATATTTCTAACCAAAAAATCTTCTCATATATGAGACCAAATACACTCTACTTCACCTGACAGTTACATCACTACTGCTAATTTACACACGTTTATTTTTAAAAGGTGTACCTGTTATACGCTGATCTTATATACATTTCACATTACCTGTATATCAAAGTTTTCAGACATTGCATGATGTATTGTAGCAAAGTTGTATTGGCTTTAGAAAAACGTGGACATGTTTTATATATGGTTGTTATTAAAAAAGAGCTTTTGTTTGGGAATATATCAAGCCACTTTTATTTTTATTTTGCTGAAGCCATGAAAGCAAAATCTACTTCCTCTGCCCTATGAAGGTATTGTTAGACCTGAAGGAATACTAGGCATGTAATAGTTTATAGGCCTACTCTACTTTTTAAAGTCAAATAAATTGCTTACTACATAAAATGATTGATATAATTAACTTTAAGTAAAGTCAAATTTTAGTCCAAAAAAATATCTGAATTAATCTTATATGTTTAAAAAAGTATTTTCATCATGAATATTATCAAATACAAGTAGATCTATATATTTTTTTCTTTTTTTACTTTCTCGTATATACGAAGTATAGAGAAAGTATTGTAATCGTGCACAAAAATCATTTGAAATTTTAACAATTTTCACCGTATTACACCTCAGTCCTTCATCACATCCGAAGTATAGAGGACTTATTTTAATCGGGCAAAAATTATCAATCCAGATTTATCAAAATTAAGAGGTTTTATGCGTAATCCAGTCTGAAAAACTGGACTTTGCAATTCTGTCCGTATGTCTGTGTGTGTGTCTGTGTGTGTGTGTGTGTCCGTGTGTAAACACGATAACTTGAGTACCGTTACAGCTAGGTTGATGAAATTTCATATATAAGTATTTTATCAAAATCGTAGATCCGTATCAACTTTTGAGCGATTTCCGATAACCGGAAGTGGTACTTTTCCTACTTTGAATTTTTTAAAAGCCTATAACTTGAGTACTATTTCAGATAGATAAATGAAATTTCACATGTAAGTAAAAGATCTAATTCTCTACCTTCTGTTAAATTTTGAGTAATTTCCGTTGACTGGAAGTAGTAATTTACGCTACTTCCGATTTCTCAAAAAACTAATGTAAATTTTTAAAGTACTAATAATATTGCGCACTATTATACGCGTTTTTATTCGGCGTTTGCTTGGTGCGCAATGTTTTTTTTATGAGATTATATTCTATTTTTAAAAGTTTAAGTATTTAAAATGGATTAAAAATCATAACTATATCCCCAGTTACCATCCCCTGTTGTTTTATATAAGAATATTCGAGAAAGTTTAGGGGAGATCACTACCGGTTTATCTTTCTTATATGATCATTTATTCAGAATTGTATATCTAACTTGAAACTTGTTTAATACTTTGTAACAGCTATAAATTACAATAGAACCTTTAAAACATTTCAAACTACCATTGTTTGTCTTAAAACTTGAAGCCAGTATACTTTAATCTGATATTTCTAGATCTCGGTAATTTAATCATATAAATGCAAGTGTGTTAATAATTTAGAATTGTTTTGATACATGCCTGCCATTCTTTTGCGATAAAAAATACACAAATCTCAAAACGCTGCCAAATTATTTTTCTTTATAACTACTCTCGCTTAACTCCCTTACGCTTGCACGCGTTTAATCGAAGCCAAACTGTAACCAGGTGTATCATATAATTATGTTACAACATTTATTTCAGCAAAATAAATATTCAGAGCGTATTTAAAAGCTATTAAATTTAACGGCGTTGCAAAGGCCTTTATTCAGAGTTTCTTTCAGGCATCCCCCCCCCAGGGTGATGTGACACTCTCCTCTTTCTACGAGTAAATCCACCGCCCACCTCTCAAAACTGCCCCCCCCCCTCCATTGGAAATCGTAAATGAGGTCCCCCCCCCCCTTCCCCTTCCCCTGGAAGTTTCAAGTGTCCCTTCCCCTCCCCTTCCGAGCAAAATATCTGAAAGAAACCCTACCTACATTTATTTACATTTTTTCCTAAAATTAAAATAATTAAATGCTCAGTGCAGAGTTTCTTCCAGGCATCTCTTCGGTGGGGGGGGGGGGGGATATATATTTAACAGTGTCCGCCCCCCCCCCCGAAGAAAGTCTACCGCCCTCACCCCCCCCCCCCCCCATAAAAAAATATTCCAAGTGCCCCCCCCCCCGGAGAAAATAGTCTGGAAGAGACTCTGAGTGCTTTTCCGCTGAGGAGGTAGGGGGCGGGGGGGGGGGGGGGTAGGGAGAAAGCTGTCTTCTTATGAGTGGGATGATAGAGCAGTGCCAACCTCCCCCCACCCCCTTCCCACGCCCCTCTTGAAGGAATACCTAAAGGAAACTCTGTAGGGGAGGGGGGGGGGCACATCACGTGATGCTTTAATTAACAGCGCTGGCATAGTCGCCTTTGTAATAAAAAAAAAACACCCAGTGATTTGATCTTATAGCCAAGCTACCATCACGCTATCCCATCCGACAAAAAAACAACAATAACAAAAAACAACAGTACCAGACAGCACTCAAATATTGCATAACTTTTCGTGCGAGACAAACTTCCATCATAGCTATAATCTCGCGGGGGTAATTTTGGTACGACGTTAAGTTAGTGTTAGATTGGTGTTAGAATAGTGGCAGGTTAGTGTTAGGTTAGGTTAGGTTAGAGTTAGTGTTTGGTTAGAGTTAGGTTAATATTAGCCGTTAGGTTAGTGTTTGGATAGTGTTAGGTGGTGTTAGGTTAGTGTTAGGTTGGTGTTAGGTTTGTGTTAGTGTTTGGTTAGTGGTAGGTGGTGGTAGGTTAGTGTTAGGTTAGTGTTAGCCGTTAGGTTAGTGTTAGCCGTTAGGTTAGTGTTAGTGTTAGATTAGTGTTAGGTTAGTGTTTGGTTAGTGGTAGGTGGTGGTAGGTTAGTGTTAGGTTAGTGTTAGGTGTAGTACCAAGCGCCAACGCGATGGTAATGTGTCCTTTGTGTGTATGTGTGTGTTGATCGGGGGGGGGGAGGGTCATTGTTGGAGATCAAAGCTATTGGGGGGGGGGGCTTATCTTCATTATATTTTTATCTGCCCAAGTCACACGGGGCAGATAAAGTAGAGTCCGTCTCAATTAATGACCTCTGCATACGAAGGGATGTTACAGATATACCCAACCGCATCGGTTTCCCTAACGTGAGCCAGGTACCCATTAGAGCTGGGTGGACTCAGGGACTTCCTGCAGACTTTAACCCGGTATTCGAACTCGATAATTTTTTGGGTTAGCGGTCTAAACTCTATCATCCGACCACGCCTTTCCCTTATAGTCATTGGGTTGTCTATGGAAACATCCTATGAAACAGAGAAGTGAATAAAACAAAAGTGTATCTTAGCTGTTTGAATGTGCGGTATAGACAGCTCACCTCCAGTTTCCTATTTTCTTTGTCTTGGAAGAAAGACACACACAGACGTATTGACTATTCTGTACGCCTTGCGTTCTCCCCTCCCCCCCTCCTCCCCCCCCCCCCCACCTCTCCTCTCCCTCCTCTCTACTCATCCCTGTGTAATTATCACCCGATAATTTGCCGCGGGATCAAACACGATTAACCGAGAAACGGGTGCCAATTCACTCCGGATCATCAAAAGTTTTAACGCTAGCCTGTGTTTCGTATGTACCATCACACTATATCATGGTGACAGCAGTGCGTCCCTGAGTCGACCCAGCTCTGATGGGTACCGAACTCTCGTTAGGGAAACAAAGGCGGCTGGGCATACTGCTGACCACATTATCACCTTGTAAGCCGAGGTCATTGAAACAGATAGACTCTACTTCATCTGCCTCTCGTGTCTTGGGCACAAACTGAAAAAGCTGATATCTTATTAGACAAATACATATGTATGGATACGGTTTTAAAAAACATGTACCTGTAAACATAATGAAGCGCGTGGCTTGAGATTATCATGGTTCAACTGCAGGCACCTCCAACTTGATAATTATTTCGCATATTTACACGACACGCTACACAAAGAGCTAATATGCTGTAATTTTTTTCTTAAGAAATTTAATTCAACACTAAATCAATATTTTAACAGGGGGGGGGTGGAGTCCACAAAACACGGATATAACGTAGTGTATGTGTGTGTGTGTGGGGGGGGGGGGCGCATTAATTTCTCTCTTAGTCTTTATATTTCTCTTTGTGTTTCGCTGATTCCCATGGGCACTCATTATTGACTTCTAAAAATCAAACATCCGCCCCTCCCTCCCCCCCCCCCGCTTAATGTATTGTGTATCAAACTCCCCCCCCCCCCCCCCCCCCCCATTCTACCGATTTATGTCTTGTCTCGTCTGCTCCTCTGATGACGTCCACGAAACATAACTGTGTCACCCGTGGGGTCAGCTTGAACTTGCCACACACCGTCTGCACTTTGCACCGCCGCCGTTTCGTGTGTACTGAAGGGAGAAACATGTCTCAACAAACATGGCGTCTTGACCTAGTTATTTTTTTTTTTATTAAAACAACAAATGTCTTTATTTACTGTTCAAAATCCAGTGGTTGATGTATTTTATAAAATCGTATTTGTATTTAGAGACCTTAGTATATAAATACTTTAATAGTAGCTTCGCCCCCCCCCCCCCCCCGAAGAGATGCCTGGAAGAAACTCTGGTTCGAACCCCCGGGCAGATGAGTCTCGATAGCCGGGGACAGCAACCCATCAAGGAGAGATAAACCCCAAACTAAACAACTGCTGCCTTGTAGTTTGTTCTTGGGTGGACAAAGGCTATGGAAGCAAATAAAAAAAAAAAAAAAGAAAAACAGGTTGAAATCGGAGTCAACGGCCTATATGGCGCATAACATGTTCAACAAGAAGTACTTAATTACGTTGAAGGGAATCCCACAACATTACACTTTAAGAACTAAGAAGAAGGTAGATGGGTGAAGTAATTTAGGCCTGATAGTTGGCTAATTTCTTAATTTAAAAACGTATTTTAACGCTCGAAAAATAGACACTACAAATTTACAGCATTAATTACTAATTAGTAATTAAATATAAAATTAATGTGTATCTTTCTTTAAAAAAATAATTGGTTTTAAATGATTTTAGTGCGTTAGGGTTATCTTCTTGCGAAAGTAAAGCTTCACAGCTAGGGCGATGCCCTTTATTTAAACCCACCAACAAAGACGAAACCAGCTCAGACGGTTAACTCCCCTGGATGTCTGAAGAAGCGATTTTAGAACTGAACTAAAAAAAAAAATAGAACAGTCTAGGCAGACTAGCACACACAAGCGCACACAAACACACACATACACGCACGCAGTGTCCCACATTTTGCACCAATCACCTGATCAGACTATGCGGCGTGAAAAGTTCTGAAAGAAATTATTTCATTGGTCGGATTCATAAACACGAGACGGCGGCGAGCAAGACGAAAATACTGGAGAAATCTTTTTGATCTGTACTTTGTACGGGAAGTTCTCGGGTCAACTTTTGCTAGGGTTGTTTAGGTGGGCCCCGATCTGTTTAAATCTATCTACTCCAAGTTAATAAGTAGGCCAAAGGGTAATTTTATCTCACGCGTTATTACGTTGTTAACTAAATTAATTATGTAGGGCCTTAATTATGCTATATTACTGGCTATCCATATCAGAGGAGTGTGTCATACCGTGTAACAGTTTTGAGGTCGATGGGTCAAATGTTGACCGTTTAGATCTTAGATGGAATGGTAGGTTGGACAACCCTTTTAGATCGAGCTGAGCGATATAAAATAGACATGTTTAGATTTAGATTTCTATATCGTAATAAATTAAGGAACGTTGCATTTTGTTGTATTAAATACTTTTCAATTTTAAACATATTATTAAAGGCTTACCTAATTGTTAAAATTTTGCATTTATTATTCAGTGAACTAAAACCACCAGTCGTTTAAGTTTGTTTTTTCTTTTTAAATTTTTCTACACCGCTCTCAAAAGATAGCCTGCCCTACTTTCTTTCACTCATCCTTTAAACCCACTGTCAATCAGTTCTTTCTGGCATCTCTCCCGGGAGAACTGCTACTTCCCCCCCCCCCCCTCCGCCCACACCGCCCTAACGAAATAGAGTTTTGATAGAAAATATATATATACTTTTACAAGTGGCCGATCCCATCCCCTCCCCCCGGAAAAAAAAAATTGAAAGAAACGCTGTGTGTAAGAATCTGACAGATTCTATCTGATAATATCCAGTTTTAAAAAAAATGATTTCTATGTATAAAGTCCAGAGAGAAAGATGACGAAGTTTATAAAAAAAATGTTGTAATTGGTAATTCTAAAATAATTTTAAAAAAAAACAACATTAAAAATAGTTTAGGGGTGTCTGGCAGATGTAGAGGTGTTCGAAACTAGTTTCAACACTTTAAAAAACACTTCGCACGTTAAGATTGTGTTTTGTTTTGTTTTAAATGTATTCCCCTTTTCTTGGAAGATTAATGAATATTTTATGAGGCAACTCCTAATCCTCCATAATCCACTTTGACAAAGTCTTTTCTTTATTCTTTAGAAATACCTATAGAAAAAAAATGTTTCTTTTTATAGAAGAAAGCATTTAGTTGTGTTAATATGAGGATAATCCCTCTCCTCCCCCCCCCCCCCCCCACGTAAACTCTGTCTTTTATGGCGGTTTAAGTTTCAAGTCTCTTTGTAAAACTACTTAAGTTCTGTTATCGTAAAGTAATTCTCTGTATCGCTTGAAGGCACCGCACCTACATTCACCCTTCTCAATCACACTAACAACCTCTCATCCCCCCCACCTCCATACTTCCAACCTGACACCAGCTTCTCACCACACGTTCAACACCCCCCCCCCCCCCCCACACACACACACACATGTACAGACTTGCGTAAGATGTTGGTTATATTTCCCCCCACCCCCCACTTAACTACATTTCCAACCGATAAACTCTACCTTCATTTTCATCACACCCCCACCACTGCACACACATTTCTAACCTAACTCTACCCTCCCACCGCATTTTCAGCCCCCCCCCCCCTTCTACCACATTTTCAACCCCCCCCCCCTCCCCCACACCACAACACACACACATAGGGCCGCGGAAGACCTTGGTGACATTTATTACCGCCATATAATTCTAAACTTAACCGGTAATTACACAATGTAAGCCCGGTATGCCCGTACTGCCTAGCTCTTCTACTCTGTAATTGTCAAGCTGTTTTGTTTAGAAGACAACGATATGATCGCCCAAGTGCCATGAGCAGGAAAAAAATATAATTGATATAGAAAAAGAAAGACACAAATGCTCTCCCCCCCCCCCTTTCCCCGAGAAAAATGTCTTAAAGAAACATTGTTTACCGGATGGATAGTTCATAGTAGTTTGGTGACACTGAATGTCTAACATGTGGTATTATACTGTAACCTATTCTCGGCGATATTGTATTTAATTTGTATATACATATATATATATATATATATATATATATATATATATATATATATAGGCCTATATATATATATATATATAGGCCTATATATATAGCCTATATATATATATAAATAATGGCCTATATATATAGCTTATATATATACAGCCTATATATATATATATATATATATATATATATATATATATATATATATATATATATATATATAAATGAGCGTATCACATATCAAACACACTTGTACAGCTAATCCCCCTGTCACAGGTGCATGGTAGTAGCCGTCTGTTACCTACCTTAACTACCGTGCCCTACCTAACCAAGCCTTGATGACTTTACTCACCACTGCCCAGCCTACATGAAGCCGTTGAACCCGAGCAAGTGCGTGCTAAACGATTTCATTCCCCCCCCCCTCCCATACACAGCTCCTCATATCCCCTCCATCGTTACGGTCTGGTGATTTTAAACTGCGGCTGAAACCGATTCATGCGTTCATGTGTTTTAATTGGTACAGCCAGGGTGTTGAGAAATGGTTGTCAGTGCAAGAACGTGAAGAAGTAGGTTTTTTTGTTGTTGTGTTAGGTGTGAGGTTTAGTTAATTTATGGTGCAGCTGACAGCTGGTTTAGTTACGTACACCGAGGGATTTGGGTTGAGGTTAACGTTTAGGTTATGTTTCTGTTAACTAGTTACATACAGGTTTGGATGATGGTTATAGCTATGGACACTGTTTGGTTAAAGTTAAATAGGATTACTGGCATCATGGTTTGGAAAAGGATAAGGTTAAATGGTATTGAAAGTATGTTATATTTAAACTTCGATTGGGATTTGGGCTAAGACTAGTTTCTACAAGCTAAACTATACACGATTCTGGATGTAAGCATTTAAACACAACTAGTCTTAAGGCGATTATGTTTCTATATACTGGCTAACAAACAAACACACACACACACACACACACATATATATATATATATATATATATATATATATATATATATATATATATATATATATATATGTGTGTGTGTGTATAGTGTACATCTATTTTTATGTAAATGGGCGTGTATATTTATGCGTATAAGCTGTTAAAGTAATGAATGGCCATGACATGGCTTAAATTATTCAGTACGTAAATTGGTCCTGTCATCCTTAGGTCGTTGTCCGTCTAATCTTTAATGGCGGTCTCTCGTTGGTTTTCAAGGCTAAAAATAGATTTGCTTTTAACTCATTAGTGCCAGTCGTATCGGTAGTTAGGGGGGGGGGGGGGGGGGCGGAGGGGCTATAAAACTGACAAATTTGTTGACCACCTTAGATGTGTTTTTTGTTGTTTTTTTTTAAATTTAAATACATCCGTGTTTTTATTTTGATGGTTGGAGCATTTTTTATGTGAACGGGAAATTCTTATTCTTTGTACTTTATTTATTGTGATATTGAAGGGAAAAAAATCCCCAACATAATTAATAATTACTTGTCATCATGTTAAGCGCCATATAAGGCCCGTTGACTCCGACTGTTGTTTCATGATTTGCTTCCATCAGAGGCGTAGCGACCCTTCCCGGCGCCCGGGGACAAACTTTCGATTTGCACCCCCCCCTCGAACTTTTCATTTGAACCCCCCGCACTCAAACTTTCAATGTGGCGCCCCCCCCCCCTGAGGTCGGCGCCCGTCCTCCCGCCCCCCCCCCCTCGCTACACCTCTGGCTTCCATAACCTTTAGCCACCAAGGCAGCAGTTGTTTGATATTGGAGTTTTCTGTTCGAGATGGGTTGCTCTCTCCAGCTAACGTGCCTCATATAGCAAGGGGTCCGAACTCGGGACTTGCGGGTATAGCAATCATGCGTGATTCACCCGACCACGCCTTCTCTGGAACTGTGTATGTCAGCACTAGATACTTTTAAGAAGAGAATGTTGTTTAAATATAAACCTTGTGACCCCCACTGCTCACCCATCCCCTACCCAGCGTCTAACAGTGTTAATCTAATACACCGTACAGGAGTGGTCGAGGGGTAGCGCGCACGAAACGGATCCCCTGAGTCACACACTTCGTCATACATCGACCCTTTGTTTATGAGTAGCTCGTCATCAAGTCCACCCCCCCCAGTACTCACAGCTCACTGGTCAGGGCTGGGTTTTGAGGGAAGAGGGAGGGGGGGGTGAGGGAGAGTCAAGACACTGGGCTAAGTTTGGACCACACTGTTGGTGGTATGACGTGGATATGGAAACAATTGAAAGTGGATTTGTCTTTCTCACATGCAGTCGCGTGAAACGGGTATTTCAATTTTTATATTATTGACTGCATTTTGCACGTTTTTCTTTCGTAATTTTGTTTTCTTCTAATCTGATGTAGCGTTATACCGTTTGTTTTTCAAGGCACGCTGTATTATTTTAATAAGTTTTTAATTTTCATAAAGATAATCAATCCTTCTTGCTTTCATATATATTTTTTCTTACATCCAGTTATTCTTTTTAATGTCCTATTATTTTTTCTTGAGTCTAGTTAATTTTGTGTCTTGCTTTCAATTATATTCTTACGACCTGATAAGTAGCTTATAACCAAGTAAATAACCTTTGAAAAAAATTTGAACCCTTTTCTTTGGAAAAGTCCCGACATCGAAGACGCCATCCATCAAGTCTTAAAACCCTACTCCTAAACAATGTAATTACCTTTGACCTGTAGTAAAGTTGCCAGACATACTCTACCTGTCCAACGCCCTTATTGTAAGTAAGACAAGAGAAAAAAAAAGTATCACCAAAGGGGCTTCACTGTGAGACCTTTCAGTCTGCTGTCATTTCATTGGTTTAAAGTAGTTTACACGTTCAGTGTTTTTTTTCTCTTTTAAGGGGAAAAACAAAACAAATTCTTTCCATACAACGCCAAAGTCTATTGTGTTAGTACTTGTTGTGAAGACATTAGCTATGGATATTACAGAACCGTGAAGGCTTCTATCTTGTTGACAATTATTTTACTTTTTTTAAAAACAACTTTTGGTAGACATGTCGTTGAAATGGTAAAAACAAGTTAAAGTCATGTAGTTTTTGTGACGGTATTCAAAACATCAAACCAGAAGTGGCTTTACATTTTTTTTTCTGCTCGTAGTGGAAGACAACAGGTCAGTTTTTGGTAAGGAAGTGATGTGGTTTGTACTTGGGCGAATTATTTAACTGCGGTGATTACAAGAAATAAGTTATATTAATTGTAGTTAATTAGTGTAAGCACCATGCTATTGGAAAATAATTAATTTTTTAATGTCAGTGTTATTACCATTGCAATTAATATTTATTCAGTTGCATGAACAAGGAAAAGTAGTTAAAATCACAAATGTTATAGCCTTTCTGAATATAAATAAATAAATAAACATATATATATATATATATATATATATATATATATATATATATATATATATATATATATATATATATATATATATATATATATATATATATATATATATGCATTTCTGTTGTTTATTATATATACATGAGTAAACGTGTGTCCCCTTTTAATTAATTATATATATATATATATATATATATATATATATATATATATATATATATATATATATATATATATATATATATATATATATAATATATTCACATATACACCCATGTACTTGCACGTGTGTATATGTATAAATAAATAGATAGATAAATTATATATATAATTCTATATATATTTATATATCTGTAGCTAGTGAATAGTTACAAGACAAATACGCCCAATAAGATGCAAGCTCTTGCCAGACGTTTTATTTCTATTTACCCTCTTTATTACCTCCCCCCCCCCCCCTCGATTCCCAGCAGAGCTGTCTCGGGTATTGGAATAGTCTGTGACTTCTGTGTCCTCCCACAGAAAAATATATTCTCTCGACCTTGCCATCGCGCTGTGACGTGTGGAGATAATTTGCCTGGAACATACGAGCGACTTTTTTTTTTTACACGTCACATGGGATGAGCTCACAATGAAATATATTGTGCGAGAAATTGGTGGTATTGTGGTGGTATTTTGGTGGTGTTGTTGGGGTGTTGTGGTGGTGTGTGGTGGTGTTGTGGGGGGGTTGTGGTGGTATTGTGGTGGTGTTGTTGGGGTGTTGTGGTGGTATTGTGGTGGTGTTGTGGTGGTATTGTGGTGGTGTTGTGGTTGTATTGTGGTGGTGTGTGGAGGTATTGTGGTGGTACTGTGGTGGTGTGTGGTGGTGTTGTGGTGGTTTTGTGGTGGAATTGTAGTGGTGTTGTGTGGTGTTGTTGTGGTGGTGTTATTGTGGTGTTGTGGTGGTGTTGTGTGGTACTCTTGTGGTGTGTGATGGTGTTGTGGTGGTATATTGGTGGTATTGTGGTGGTATTGTAGTGGTACTGTGGTGGTGTTGTGGTGGTATTGTGGTGGTATTGTAGTGGTACTGTGGTGGTGTGTGGTGGTGTTGTGGTGGTATTGTGGTGGTGTTATGGTGGTTGTGTGGTGGTTGTGTGATGATATTGAGGTGGTGTTGTGGTGGTACTGTGGTGGTATTGTGGTGGTGTTGTTCTTCGTGGGCACTGCGGATAATTGTGAGCTAAGGGTATACTGCATTGTGAAGGACACCGTGGTCGAATTATAGAGCGTTCGACTGCAACCTCGAGTTCGAGTCACTGGCTAGAGTCGTTGCACGTCCCTGAGTCCACCCAGCTCTTATGAGTACCTGACTCACATTAGGGAAAGTAGAGGCGGCTGTGCATAGTGCTGAAGTAGGGTGTCACCCTTAGGGTGTTACCCCACCCTCTCCAAAAACTCGTTTTTGGTGTCACTCCCCTCCCTCACTATTATTTTTAATTGGATAGAACTCTGTTTTGACAGGAAATTTTGTACAATCTGATTTGGTGCCACTCCCTAAATGTTGTCAGCCTATACGGACCACAACTCCGCCTTGTGACGTCTCTGAGTATTGGAAAAAACTAGGTTTTCTGTTTTCGATAAGTAAAAAATCGCCCCAAAAAGTGTGATTTTATCAATGGACGATCTGAAAGTAGTGTAAATATTTTATAAATATATTTCCGAATTTGATTTCAAGCATAAGCTAAATAAAAATTTACAAACAACAACAAACAAAGCGATGCTTTTTGTTTTTTAGTGTTTAATTAATTATTGATGTCTGAGTACACGTGTCCGTGAAAATCCAAACCATGTTTTTATCGCAGATTCCGACATCTGCCTACTGTTCGACTTCACCGGAAATTCCCTGGCCTGATTGTAGTCGTGCAACAATGCTAAATATTTAGACAATTTCGCTCGCTATTTTCTTTTATTACTATTTTTTTTCAACTAGGAAAAAATGTAACACGATGAAAATTTAAAAATAAACATGGCATATTTTATGGATATTTTAGTGGCGAGGGGTCACGCAGGGGTCAAGTTTTGGGGTCGTGCGGATGTTGTCACCTGTCGTTGGGTAAAGTGAAACTCTTCAATTATATAACGTAAGGGGGGGTTGACTTACATTGTGTGGGGGGAGAGGATGGGGTGGAATATATCCTATAGGTAGAAGGGGGTTAGTTTACATAATTTAGGTTCGGAGTGTTGAATAACATATCGCATGGGAAAGGTGGGGTTTAATTACATGAGGTAGGGGGGGGGGGGGGTAAATTACATCACGTAGAGGGGGGTGTTGAATTACATCATTTAGATGAGGGGGGGTGTTGAACTACATCGCGTTGCGGTAGGTCGAGCGTAGTGGTGTTGTGTGTCAGTTTACAAGTTTTAGTGTCTTTTTTTTTTAAGTTAAAAAAAACCTGTTGTAGTTTAACGGTTGGTTTTTAAAGATGACCTTGTCCAGACAATCTGTTCGTGTGCCATGTATTGTCTATGGCAGTGGCTCGATCAGACACCAGGGGTTCGGAGAGTCAGTATCAGGTGTATGGATGTATTAGGTCTATCAGACTAAGACACTTACCTGACTAGTTTTATTGACGATTTGATTTGTCAGTGCGGAAGATAGAACTATTAAGAAGGGTTCGGTGAATGCGCGTATGAAACTGGGGTTCGGTACCTCCAAAAAGGTTAAGAACCACTGGTATATGACGATATTTACAGCCTTATGCACACGCTGGTGTTTAGGTTGAGGTTTGGGTCAATGCGTAGGTTCATGTTTTGGAGAAAGATAAGTATAATGTTACCCATATGTATATAACGTTATTTAAAGCCTTAGCATATTCTGATGTTTAAATTCAGATGAAGGCTTAAAGTTTCACTGTTTGTTTTGTAAAAGGATTAAGATAATGCAAGGGTTGGCGTTAAATTATCAGTGGGTTTTTGTTTTCATTACGGATTATATAAATATAGTGGTACGATTAATCAAATAGCACTTATGAATCGACTGTGTTCAACGATTGTGTGATCGAACAGAGGGCAGCTGCTAACTAGGTAAACAATAGGTAAACAATAGGTGTTATGCTAAGGTTAAATAAAAGCTACCACATCGAACCTGGCGGTCAGTGGCGCAGATAAAGCAGCAGAGTTTACCTGTTTCTGTCTTCTTCTTCTTCGTTCTTAATTTTTAGTGTTGAGAGGGATCGAGCCTTATCTGCCAAAGGGTTTGAACTCGAGACTTTTTTTTTTTCGAATTTATCAACCATGAGCTTTGCCGACTCGACCATGCTTCCATCACAATTAAGGATTACTTGTCAACTGGTTATGCGCCATTGAGGCCATTGACTCCGATTTCAGCCTGCTTTTTTTTTTTAATTTGCTTCCATAGCCTTTGTCCAACCAAGAACAAACTACAAGGCAGCAGTTGTTTGATTTTGGAGTTGTCTCTCCTAGAAGAGTGGCTGTCCTGGGCTAACGAGCCTCATCTGCCCGAGGGTTCGAACTCGAGACTTTTCTGAGCTGAGCTTTACCGACTCGACCACGCCGACTTTGGGGTATGATGGTCAACAGAGTTGAAAGTCTACCGCCCCCCCACCCCCCGAAAGAAATGAAATTTATATAGAAAATTATACTTTTAACAGTGCCCGCCCCACCCCCCCCCCCCCCAAAGAAAGTCTACCCCCCCCCCCCCCCCCCCGAAAATTTCAAGTCCCCCCCCCCCCCTGGAGAAATAAGTCTGGAGGAAACACCGATGGTCAATTCTGTGTCATTACTACACCTTAACTTTCCCCAACGTAAGTCAGTTAATGCCTCACCATCAGACCTGGGTGAACGTCCCGGGATCTGAACTCGGGACTTTTGGGTCAGCAGTCGAGCGCTCTATCGTCCGACCATGCCGTCAAACCAAAAAAGATGGCATTCAAAATTATTGGCTTTTTAAAAAAATAAAACAAAAGGCTTTAATTGGCATTATTGCACGGCGTGGTCTAGCGGTAGAGAGTTAGACTGCTAATCTGAGAGTCTCGATTTCGAATCCGGGTTCAATCAGTAGAACGTCCCTGAGTCCACCCAGTTCTGATGGGTATCTAACTCACGTCAGGAAAAGCAAAGACGAATGGACATAGTGCTTACCATACTATCCCTTCATCTGCCCCATGTGACTTGGGCACGAACGGTAAAAGATGATTATTATTAACGGTTTTATTATTTGCCTTAATTAACAATCGAGTCTGTTTTTACGGGTCTGGTAATGTCGTAAAGCTCGTACAAATGATTGAAATCTAATCTAGCCGCCGTTTGACATTTCGCTGCAGCCATATGACTGTATGCGATGTTGAGCATTGGCCGAAACCTTTGTTAAACTCTAAAACATAGGGAAAATAGCATGTCATCAACAGTAGTTTCGCACGCATTTGGATAGTATCATTTTTTCTTTCAGGCATCCCTCTATGTTGGCATGGGCTCTGCCCCGCGGAGTATATTCTCTTTTCCGGAATAAATTATAAAAAATTTAAATAGAAAAGGTATTCTTTTGCCGCACCCCCCCCCCCCACTCACCGGGATGTTCAAACCCCCTCCCCCGGAGCAAAATGTCTGAAAGAAACCCTCGTTGGAATGAAGGGCAGGGATGGCTAGTTTTTATAATTTTAGTCTTGTTGACTTGAATATAGTTTTGGGTAGGGGCGGTTTACCGTTTATATTTGTAGGTTTATCTGATCTAATATGTGGGACGGCGTGGCCGATCGTTAGAGCGTTCGACAACTAGCCCGGAGGAATCGAGTTCGGATCTCGGTTAGGACTTGTGACTGTAGGACGTCCCCGATTCCACCCAGCTCTGACGGTACCTGATTTAGAGGAAGTTAAGGCCACTGGATATTGTGATTACCATACTCTACATATGCCGAGGTCGAGAAACATATGAACTCTTCTTCATCTGCCTAATGGATCGCTAGTTCTAAAGAAGAAATAACTTGTCTAATATAGTTTGTGGTAAGGTAGGGTACGGTAGACTTAGGTTTATATTTCTAGGTTTGTCTGCACTTACAGGATGCAAAAGGAGACCTTCTTTTTTTCTTAAAGCAGCATCATTTAATAAGAGTCTCTTTGTGTTAAATGTTGCCGGGTACCTTGCGATATAAGTTCGCTGTGTAATAATGGTGACAATGCGTGGTTCTGTCAGTAATGGTAACAATGTGTGGGTCAGTAAATGTAACAATGTTTGGGTCAGTTAGTAATGGTAACAGTGTGTGGGTCAGTAAATGTAACAATGTTTGGGTCAGTTAGTAATGGTAACAGTGTGTGGGTCAGTAAATGTAACAATGTTTGGGTCAGTCAGTAATGGTAACAATGTGTGGGTCAGTAAATGTAACAATGTTTGGGTCTGTTAGTAATGGTAACAATGTGTGGGTCAGTAATGGTAACAGTGTGTGGGTCAGTAAATGTAACAATGTTTGGGTCAGTTAGTAATGGTAACAGTGTGTGGGTCAGTAAATGTAACAATGTTTGGGTCTGTTAGTAATGGTAACAATGTGTGGGTCAGTAATGGTAACAGTGTGTGGGTCAGTAAATGTAACAATGTGTGGGTCAGTCAGTAATGCTAACAATGCCAACCAATGCATAATGGGTGAGGGTCTGTTGATGACAATGCCGACCCGTGTATGGCGGATATGGGTCTGTTAACACTGCTGACAATGCCGACCCTTGATGCCGAATACGATGCTCGTGACGTCACTCCCCTCACCAACACCCATCTCGTTTTTTCTTTGTCTCCACCCCCCCCCCCCTCCCAATCCAACATATTTCCAGGTACAACGAAACCTATTGTTATAGAACCTCGCGTGTCTCTACCACGTGATGTACCACGCGGCCTATCTGTGTAATTATATAATTAATTGTGTAATATCAGCCCACGGAACTCTAGTCAAACCTTTATCTCCAGGAAGCTCGACTAAACTGCGTCACTAAGCGTTAGTTCGTTGGAGAAAAAAAAAATTATTATCGCAAACCGTTCAGGACTGTCGCGTACCACCTAGGTCCTGCTTATATTAAACAAACAGTCGCGTTGTTGCGGGAGGTCTTATGTTCAAATTTCGGGAGTGGGCGCTGTTTTATATGTACATATCCTGTTGATATGCGAGCGGTTCTAAAGTTGTTCAAGTTAGGGGGTCAAGGGTTGCATTAGTATATGGGCATCAGGTAGACGACATCACTTTCTCTCTTCCCCCCCCCCCCCCCCCCCCCGACCGGATATACTAAATAAGATATAAGAGAGCTGACTTAATTACGAACAAGGGACTAAAATAAGTGATTATAAATCATGACATTACAAATAAGTGACAAAAATAACTGATTATAAATCATGACATTACGAACAAGGGACAAAAATAACTGATTATAAATCATGACATTACGAACAAAGGACAAAAATAACTGATTATAAATCATGACATTACGAACAAAGGACAAAAATAAGTGAATATAAATCATGACATTACGAACAAAGGACACCAATAACTGAATATATATCATAAAATTTCAACAATTTTCAAGATGTTGATGATGTGCCATTTTGAAATATCCCTGTCGCTAAGATCTTAGAACATGCCTCCTACCCCGACCCGCCCCCATCTAAATCACCGTAACTCCCGGTAATTGCGAAAACAGCCCGAGAAAACATTTGTCTAACTTAATTAATTTATTGCAATACCAGTGTTTCTTCCAGACTTTCAGACTTTTTTTATCCGAGGGGGGGGGGGGGGGGCGGTAGACTTTCTTGTGGGGGCTCTGACCCCCCCCCCCCCCCCCCCCCCCCCGAAGAGATGCCTGGAAGAAACTCTGCCCAATACACTATTTGAGTTCAAACTTTACAGTGCTGATAGGACGGGACAGTGCTAGTCTTGGTAGCCTTGGAGCTGTAGCTTTTATATGACGCTTTTTCTCTTGACGAAAAATCCTCCTCCACCCCCACCCGGTAGGGCGCTAATAACCCTCAGAGTTGCCTTCGGTTAGGTCGTCTTTCATTTCCGGGCAGAAACGTCATTTCCTGTCCCTCCAATTTCAAGAAACTAACGACATGATGCATCATCTATTTTTCGTTTTTTTTTTTTTAAATTAAAATCCTGAATTTTACTTTGTTTTATAGGCTGTTGCACTGACCAGCAATGCTCACGTGTTCAATAGTTCTTGTGACAGCTAAATCGCTTTTCAAAGCGGATATCCACTGAGGTCACGTGAGGCAGACCCCCGGAAGTGGAGACCCCTATGCTGCGTTGTTTACAGCAGGGGGGAAATCCCGCTGTGCTATTTATAGACCGGCGACTATTGTGAGCGGTTTGAACATGTTCAGGTCACGCTGACCTTTGTCAATCACATCCCTCTGTCGGTAGATTCAAGGATCGGGTGTAGCTCGCCTGTATGAATCGATTATCTAGTCAGCAAGAAAGATTCTTATTAAAACAACTGGATGTTTTTTTTTTCGGTATTATTCTTAAGAGTTACTGTTGATACCCTAACCCTCAATCGTGAGCATAATTTAAATTTATCCCTGACTCATTAACTCTACTTCATCTATGATCGCTAGGTTCGAAATATAAATTTACTTTACTATTCCTAACCCTAATTCTAACCCAGAAGCTTAACAGCAGTAGAAAAAAAAATTGTTTTTTTTTCCAGTCATCATTTTGGTAATAAGCTTTTCAACAACTGTTCCAACTTGAGCTAAGCGTCATTATCTTCCCCCCCCCCCCCTCCCCCACTCCACACGGAGCATAAAACCTAGGCCAACACTCTTCCTCTCCACTCCATCACTACTTCATCTTAGGCTATCTACAGCATCCATTCGTATCACTAAAACACATTTTGTTTTGCAGCTTTTTAAATAAACCGGTAGTGATCTCCCCTAAATTTTCTCGAATATTCTTATATAAAACAACAGGGGATGGTAACTGGGGATATAGTTATGATTTTTAATCCATTTTAAATACTTAAACTTTTAAAAATAGAATAGAATCTCATAAAAAAAACATTGCGCACCAAGCAAACGCCGAATAAAAACGCGTATAATAGTGCGCAATATTATTAGTACTTTAAAAATTTACATTAGTTTTTTGAGAAATCGGAAGTAGCGTAAATTACTACTTCCAGTCAACGGAAATTACTCAAAATTTAACAGAAGGTAGAGAATTAGATCTTTTACTTACATGTGAAATTTCATTTATCTATCTGAAATAGTACTCAAGTTATAGGCTTTTGAAAAATTCAAAGTAGGAAAAGTACCACTTCCGGTTATCGGAAATCGCTCAAAAGTTGATACGGATCTACGATTTTGATAAAATACTTATATATGAAATTTCATCAACCTAGCTGTAACGGTACTCAAGTTATCGTGTTTACACACGGACAGACAGACACACAGACACACACACACACAGACATACGGACAAGATTGCAAAATTATGTTTTTCCGTATCAGTGAGGTGTAAAACGTCGAGATTTGTAAAAATCTCGATTTTTTTTTTTTTGCACGATTACAAGACTTTCTCTATACTACGTATATACGAGAAAGTAAAAAACGATAGAATGCAGATATTAGACCGAAATGCGTGCTATGTTGCTTGGGTTTTGAAGTGTAATTCCTAAAATAACACCGCATTGTTGTAACTAATAGGAAACACTTCTGTTGTTAGGAGCGAATCATCTAAGTGTTGACGAAATCCAGGGTTTTGAATTACAATCTAGAAACAAGGATTCTCAGTTTGTCGAGATATCGACTTGGATCCATAATTTTTTTTGCTATTGCTTTGGCTTCGTTGCAATATGCTTTCAAGTGCTCTCCCCTCCCCCCCCCCCCCCCTTCCCATCTCTCTCTTGGGGACATGCGCAGAGCACTCTTTCTGCCAGCATGTGTATTTTTTAAAAACTGTTTCGGGGTGTTCTGTTTTTCGGTGTGTTTTAATAACTCTAGGTCGATAGCCTGACACACTGGGTTACCCCACCCGTCCTGTCTTGTACGCTGTGCTCAGTCTCTGGCGTCTACGTACGTCATACTCGGGCATACGTTGGTTTAGCACACACGGTGCTAACGCATACCTATGACCATGACATGCCGAAGACGTGAGGTTGATAGGTTACACATAATACTGCCCACCCATAGTGGTTTGGGGTTGATAGCTTACACATTACAATGGCTACCATCAATAGCTTAAGGATAGCTTACACATTACAATGTATACCTGCAGTAGCTTAAAGATAGTTTACACACAAGGATAGCTTACATATTGCGATGTCCAGCCATAGTGTTTGAGGTTGATAGCTTAAGGATAGCTTACACATTACAAGGTCCAACCAATAGCTTAAGGATAGCTTACACATTACAATGTCCACCATCAATAGCTTAAGGATAGCTTACATATTACAATATCCACCCTCAATAGCTTAGGGATAGCTTACACATTACAATGTCCACCCTCAATAGCTTAAGGATAGCTTACACATTACAATGTCCCTCCTCAATAGCTTAAGGATAGCTTACACATTACAATGTATACCTGCAGTAGCTTAAAGATAGTTTACACACAAGGATAGCTTACATATTGCGATGTCCAGCCATAGTGTTTGAGGTTGATAGCTTACACATAGTGATTTCCAAACGCAGTATCTTAATGATAGCTTACAAATTACAAGGTCCGCCCAATAGCTTAAGGATAGCTTATAAGTAAAAATGTCCACCCCTAGTAGTTTAAGGATAGCTTACACATTACAGTGTATACCTGCATTAGCTTAAGAATAGCTTACACACAAGAATAGCTTACACACAATAATAGCTAACACATTACAATGTCCACCCTCTATAGCTTAAGGATAGCTTACACATTATGTCCACCCGCAGTAGTTTAAGGACAGCTTACACATTACAATGGCTACCATCAATAGCTTAAGGATAGCTTACACATTATAACGTCCACCTTAGTAGCTTAAGGACAGCTTACATATTACAATATACACCCACAGTGACTTGAAGTTGAACCTTACACACTCCGTTACCCACCCTCCCTCCCCGCCCCCACTCATCAATTTCTATTAATGAATCTGAACATTAAACTCGTTCCCAATCGATCAGCTATACCAACATATTGCGGGTATCGTCGATAACGATACTACAATTTAAATATGCAAAGGTCAAGGCTGAGTCAAAGGTTACTGCTTCATTGAGGGCTAAGTCGGGGCTAGTATTAAGCTTGGGGGTATGTGTTTGAAGTTTAGTTGTTTGCCATAAGTACTATAGGGTTAGGTATTGATACGTTCGTTAATACATTTAGTCATGTGACTATAAGCTATAAGAAGAGGGTGTGTGACTATATGCTTACGTAGGGGGTGCTGGTGGTAGTGAAAATGTGACTTTGTACACCCTTTTTTTGTGTTTTCTTAAAATAATAAAGGTAAAGAAAAGAAATCGTTGTTTTTTTAAAATAAAGTTTGGTTATTTTAGGGGAAGTGTGGGTTTATGTAACGTCATTTTTATGGTAGAGGGGGAGGGGGAAGTGTAACTACATGAGGGATAAAAATGGGCTCAAACTGACGTCATTTTTGGGAAACCCATTATCGAAATGTAATTGAGTGTTGATTTTTTTTTGTTTTAAAAAAAAAAAAAAACTTTGTCACTGGCGAGTTTATACATACAACAGAAGAATGTTTTTAATATACAAAGCTATTGTTAAAGAAAAAAATAACGACACTTTATTTAATAAAGTAGTTTAGCTGACGGAGTATTTTATTTTTATTGCGAAGATTGTGTATGCATGTTAAAAGAAAAGTACCTAACGATCCGTGGGGGGAAATGAAGCTGAGTTCACCTGCTCTGGTTGATTAGTATATAGGGACAATACTGTCCTCACTCAGAGGTGGATGGGCCCACCGGCTTCCGGAAAAAAATTCCGGTAGGTCCCCAGTAACTGTGCTGTAATAGTCCTATTAGTGTTTTGACTTTAAAAAGTAATTTGTTTTATTTCTCCATTTTACCATTTCCTTTCCTTCATACCAAGGCGTAATGTTCAGGGTTTGATGGGGACACAAATGAGCTATGAAAGTTTTAACCTGGGGTTGGGGGGGGGGTGGGAGGGCCCTTTTATAATTTCCCGGGTCTCATGGACCCAGCCAGCCCACCCCTGTCCTCACTTTCGTCTGATAGGACAGTCGGAAGGTAGCACGACTGCTAACCCGAAAGTCTCGGGTTCGAATCTGGGACTCGCGTTTGTAGGAAGTCCTTGAGTCTACTCAGCTCTAATTGGTACCTTACTCATAAAAACAGACTGCTGGACATAGCTGGTCACATTATCCCTTCATATGCCGTGGTCACAGAAATAGATAAACTCTACTTCATCACGTCCGAAAGGGCAACTAATTACGGATGTATTTTCGGGTTAGGGTTCATGTGCTCTACAGTTCGACCACGTCGTCCTACTCATGTCGTTGCTCAGCTCTAACGAGTACCCGGCAGGTGAAACAAAGTTAACTGGACGACATCGTCGTTGACTATTATATTACCTAAGAGACCGTCGGCCTACCTAATCCATTTGGTGTTATTTATACAGCACGCTGTATGTAAATGAAACAGATAGGCGTTTCCTTTTTAACAAGTTGATTAATTTAGTTTGCTTTTCGCCCGGATCGTGTTGCCATATACAATGTACGCCGTCACGTGACGCCATACAGACTTGCTAAAAATAGCTCAACAAGTACGGTAACTCCGATTTCTTGAGAAAAAAAAGTTATAAGAATTTAATTTAAAAACAGTTAAGGTGATAGGGTTAGAAGTTAGAAGGAAATATAAAATATTCGAACTAATAATGTGACTATCCTCGCCGGATTAAGCTTTAAGGTAATCTTCGTGTTAGCCTAATCAGGTGTGTGTTAAAGTAATGTGCTGTATAAAAGTAATGTGTTGGCCGGCAGCTGACTTTACCTCTAACCATCGTTGTTACAGTTAACATGCCTTAATGTATAAAACTTATCACTGAATGGTGTTTGGGTATCGACATCGCTGATTACGGAACTTGACACATACTTTACTCTTATTCTTAACCCAAACCTAGCCCTAATTTATATATATATATATATATATATATATATATATATATATATATATATATATATATATATATATATATATATAATCTCTATAAGCATAAATGTACATTTATTATTATCAAATACATACATAAAAATACATTATTATATATATGTATATAGGCCTATATATATACGTATATATATATAATATGATATACATATATATATATATATATATATATATATATATATATATATATATATATATATATATATATATATATATATATATATATATATATAATCTCTATAAGCATAAATGTACATTTATTATTATCAAATACATACATAAAAATACATTATTATATATATGTATATAGGTCTATATATATATATATATATATATATATATATATATATATATATATATATATATGTTTGTGTCTGTGTGTAGACTATATTTATTTATACGGCCCTCGTTTCTGCTACTGTGACGTGTATGTTCAGGTTGAGTTCCTGTTACCAAGTCCCAGCTGTTTTTTAAGAAACTCACTGAACCGTAAACTCTAGGAAAGGAATCCATAACAAGGATCCCTTTGTTTATTTAGTTCCTCCCACTGAACACCTACGCCCTTACGCCTCGGGTTTGAACAGGCCCGACACTATAGCGGGTCACATATCGTGGTCTGTGAATTAACAAACTGCGTAGATAGAGATATACAGATATGTAGATATCATATACTGGGAAATTATGGTTATGTTTATGTAAAATGATGGCGGTATGAGTCAATGGCATGGCCTTGGTATCCAGTCAACGGATGCGTCACCACCACGCCGTGCGTCACGTGACGGCTTTGTTGGGTCACGGTTTTTTTTGTTGTTGTTTAAAAAAGATTAGGTCATTGTTCCGTAAAGAGCCAGCTGTTTGACACGGCTCGGCGATCAAAGTTCAACCGACGTCGTTAGAGCAGACTTACCCGTTAGGTGGAGGAAATCCCGCAACACACAACACAGTATTCTTAGTAACGTAGCCTCGTACTCAAAAACAAAAAAGATATGCAACAGGGAAAAATGAAGTGTTCCCGAAATAACTATTAGCGCAGCGGGACTTCCCGATTGGTAACTTCCTTTTTAGTTTAAAAAAAAAAACCATGTGTTCTATGACGTGTTTTGACGTAACGTTGCTAAATCTGGTGACGAGTGAACCGGAACTGGTGTTAACCTTCGTTTGTGTATTGTGTCGTAATCTTTTTTTCCTTCTCCTAAAGCTGACTAATGGCCACTGAACCGACTTTGTTAAAACAAAAACGAAAAAAAAAAAATCTAACCTATCTTTGCTTTGTGACGTAGTAGATCTAATCCTGACGGTCATTGAACTGGCACCGACACAGTGAGTCATCTGTCATCTGTTACTATAATTAGGTCTTAAACCGAAGTACAAAGCAGTGGATAAAACACTGAGATTCCACATCACTCATATCAGCCGATTGTGACAGTTATGAAAATAGATACATGCCGATTAGCCATACCCGTTTTATCAAATATCTGATACCTCAGCCCTATTTAACCCTAACCCTAACTCAAGTCCTAGCCCTAGCCGTAGCCGTGGCCCTAGTCCTAACCCTAACACTAACCCTAGCCCTAGCCCTAGTCCTAGCCCTAACCCTTGCCCTACTAGCCCTAACCCTAACCCTTTCAGTTACCGGTTCCTATCGACTAGCCGTGCCCAACTGTTTGTTCAGCGGAAATTGCCAAAAGATTATTTTACCATTAAACTTACGTTAACGACTAGGCTCAGGGCTAGGGTAAGGGTTGCGGGGTTGTATGGAACTAATCCTCATCATCGATATTAGTTTTATGAATATTCAGGTCTGACTAATCCCCGAATACCCCTAATCAATATCATTTAAGATTATAGTTTTTGGTTACGGCAAAAAATAAATTGCTCGCGACTTATCTTTGACGTATCGATGTGTATCCCCCCCCCCCACCAGTAGTGAGGGATGGGCCAATGTTATATAAGGTTATATCCATTGATCCATCGATCCATCACTGTGGCTCTACTGCCCCATGGAGGGCTTTGTACGGCTTCACCACTTTCTTCCGCCCAGACTCCTGTCTTTTTCTTCTGTCTCTACATCATCTGTCCACTGAATCTAGGTTGTTTTTTTTTTTAAATTTTGAGCCTTTGGTCAAACATCAACTTCACCCAGGGTTTCTTTCAGTCATTTACACTTTTTTTTTTCCTGGGGTGTGTGGTTGGAGGGGGGGCGGACACTGGTTAAAGTATTATCTACCCGTGTTTCTTTCAGACTATTTTTTCTAAGGGAGGAGAGGGTACTTAAATATATTTTGTGGGTGAATGGGCGGGGGGGGGGGGGGGGGGGGGGGGGGGCGGCGGAGGGGCTAAATTTTCCAGGGGGGGGGGGGCAAGTGGGGGGGATTGCAACGACGGGGCGATACACTGGTAAAAGTTTATATTTTCTTATATCTCTCTCTGAAAGAGACATCTGAAAGAATCACAGTTTTCCACATCTTTTCTATTTCGTCCGCTACCACCCCCCCCCCCCCCCCCCCCCATGGAAAGGTGCCTGAAAGAAAGTCTGTTCATGTTCACTCTCTGAGATTTGACATTCTACCCATTTGACTTAACCATTCTTTTTTTTAACTTTCTGTCAGCGTCGTAGGCTCTTTGTATATGTTTCATATTTTCAAGATTAAACCTAAACCCGTTCAATTGTAACGCCGTCGTCGATTGGATACCACGAGCCAATCGATAGATGCCTGACACATCTAAATTTAGAACCCGTCCCGAAGCTACAGTTGTACAAAAAAAATTATAACCGAGGAACGTTTGTTGAAATCGAAACACTCATTCCCGCAGACGTATGGGGATGGAAGTAAAGTGTCACGTGGGATCGAAACAAAGTAACAACTTCCAGTTGTAATGTATTGTGGAGGGATTATGTTTTTTTTTTCAGACTTAGAAATTATAAAAATGTCCACATAAGCAGATTTTTAAACTGTAGTGTCATATCCAAAATACTTTTTTTTAAATTATTATTACATACACTAAACCACAATAAAATCGCCAGCTTTTCTGAAATTCTCCCATAGTACATTTTGACAACTTTTTTACTCTTTTAAAAAAATAAGGAACCAACAAGCCAAAACTCCATTAGTGAAAAATGACACGGCAAGCATCTACGCAAAATTACCTCAATAGAAAAGTCGCCATCGTATCCGTGGATGCTTGCCGATACGTAATAATCACACAGACTTCACGCATTGATTAACTTAAGTGATTCCTCCAAACAGGACATTGGGTTCCAGGAAACCAATAAACCTCTAAACACCATCAATAGCGGTTCTCAAACGGTCATTGCACCAGGAACCGTCTAAACTTCCCGTAAAATGACCGGCGCATCATAATTGACCGAGTTGTTGTATGTCAAGGTCCGGGTCTGCGCGTGCTTCGTGAGTGCTTGACACGAATCAGCGCATTGGAGATTATGCCCTACTTATGTCAACTGGCCGATGGTATTGACGCTTTTTTTCAAGTACCACACAGCGGTACCTCTAGATACGAGTTTAATTCGTATTATTGCTCATATGTCATAACAATCATACAAACATGAACGCTGTGCTTAACTTAAGTGATTCCTCCAAACAGGAGATTGGGTTCTAGGAAGCCAATAAACTTCTATACAGCGGTACCTCGAGATACGATTTAATTCGTATTATTGCTCGTATGTCAAGGCAAAATGTTAGTTCCAATCGACGGCTCGTATATACACAATCTCTTATGTCGGGAGACTTGTATACCATTGTATTAAAATCTCAAAAGGTTTCATCTCTAAAGATAAAGAGTCAGTAATACATTTTTTAAAAACATATATTCTTGAATAACTCAAAACTACACTATTTTTTTTGTACACTGAATATTAATGATGTTACAATATTTTAATCAACAGCTGCTCTGCTGATTCATACAAGTATAAGATGCATATCTGTAGGCCTAAAACTCCCCGTATAGTTGTCAACGGTGTATAAATTATTATTAGTTATATGACGTTTCGCATAAATTATGTTGTATGTCCTATTTTGCATGATATGATTGTAAAGGCTAAAAGGTGTACCTATTAGAAAGGTTCAGTAGGAGAAAGTAGGTCTCCTCAAGTGTTTTAACTGCGTCATGAACATTGTTTCTTTCATGCAATTTCCCACCCCTACCGAACGAAATAGAATTGTATAAAAATATATACTTTTACAAGTGTCCGCCTCCCTCACCCCACCCCGAAATTTTCACCCCCCCCCCCCCCCCGGTGAAAAAACTGAAAGAAACACGGGTCATAAACAATTCAGACCAATTCTGTAATAACTGAAATACTTCCAGGCATCTCCGCCCCCCCCCCCCCCGGAGAAAGTCCTACGCGCCCCCCCCCCCCCCCCCAACAAAATGAATACCATTTTCAAGAACGATACAGTTTATTATGAAGTAGGCCTCTCCCGTGAACCACAACGGCCAACTTTCGGCAAAACTGTCGATTGTTTTAATACATTCTTAAGTCGAAGATAAACAAACGTGATGTTG
Organism: Physella acuta; assembly: GCF_028476545.2. NCBI lineage: Eukaryota > Metazoa > Mollusca > Gastropoda > Physidae > Physella > Physella acuta. Next base: position 114,672 of record NW_026731820.1, read on the forward strand.
TCTTCCGCTTGTGATTTGATGAGAACAAAAACATATTTTCTCTTCTATCTATTGTTGACCTGTATCGGCGGCCATCTTTTGACGTCACGGATACTTGTCGCCGAGATCCCCGTGTCGCACATAAGAATGCGCGTCATGAAGTGGGTAAATAAAACAAGTTATCAGGATGTCTATCTTCAACGCTGGGCAGAATAAAATAAAATACCAGTGACATCCGGAGAAGAAAAAATAAATATTTAGAAAGTAAAGTCCGGTACTGATGGTACACTTTTATTTAAGAAAATAAACATTTTTGGTAGGCATGCTTGATGAATAATGGTTAGCCACAATATGAATAACATTACTGGCTATCGTCTCGTTATCGACAGTAATAATGCTAGTTCTAACTCCAACCTAAGACGAACTTGTAAACAGAGTTTCTTCCAGACATCTTTTCGGGGAAGCCCCCCCCCCCCGAAAAAATTCTACCTCCGCCCGAACGAAATGAAATTTATATAATTTATATAGAAAATATATACTTTTAACAGTGTCCGCCCCCCCCCCCCCCACCGAAGAAAGTCTACCGCCCCCCCCCCTCAAAATAATTTCAAGTGCCCCCCCCCCCCCCCGTAGAAAAAAGTCTGGAAGAAACACTGCTAATAAAGGCGTCACTAGGTCGTGTATCACCCGGTGCCGTAACTGAGGGCCCCTTCCCCCAAACAATTGAACATTTTCGATACAGTATTACCCCCTCTCCCATATTTTGTTATTTTAAGTGGATAAAACATTGTTTTGACCTCAATAATTTTATTTCTAAATCTGTGGACCTTTTTTTGTGAAAATTCCAATTATCTATTTTATTCATCTGAGGATTTTATGTTTTATTTAGGTAGTATGATAATTCTAAAATTTAACTAATATTTGACAAAATATTAAAGAGAGGTTGTATACGATTGTCTAGTAAAGCAGCAGACAAAGATTTGCTTTTAAATTTTTAAAATTATTATTCCATTCTAAACGATTTTCGGGAATAGGGCCTACAGTTATAGGTTGATTCCTTTGGATATTTGGAAAGAAAGAAACTCTGATCTTGACCAACGATACACAGACGAAAAACGAAAAATGTACTGAATTTACGCGATAGAGACCCAACTTATTTTTTTAAAAGAAAATATTTCCGAAAATACATTTTTTTTTTAAAATGGCGTGTTTCTCGCTTAATTTGATTGTCCAAAAAATCTCACAGCCGACTCTCCAGGTCGTACATCGATCGCGCATGACGGAAGTTGCGTTTAAATATAGTATACGGTGCAGCACTTAGACCTAGTAGCAGCGAGTGGTGTGCTACTGTAATTTCTCGGCGTCTTTTTTCTTTCTTTCTTTTCTGTTCTTTGTTTGATCCTCTGAATGTCAGTGGAACTTTCATTGTCTTATTTAGATATCAGTCTTAAAAATGTCATAGAGGATTTCTTATTATCTTCAAGGTTTTGCCATGCATTTTATGAGGTTGCTTTCAAGTACCTTACTCTAAGAAATAAAAAACAAACACGTACATACTATAAAGGGCTCGACTGCTAACCTACTGGTCAAGAGTTTGCAGGCCGTCCGTGAGTTCACTCAGCTCTGATGGGTACTCAACTCACGTTAGGGAAAGTAAAGGTTGCTGTGCATAGAGCTGACCACACTATCCCATTATATGTAGAGGATACTGAACCCATTGACGTAATGTTCGAAATGGCACTGTACTTTTACACACGAAAAGTGTTCATATATATATATATATATATATATATATATATATATATATATATATATATATATATATATACTTACATATGGTATGTGTTTTTCTGTATGGATATGTGTGTAGGTTTTTATGTGAAAGTGTATCTACGTATTTTTGAGCAGATATGTAGCTGCCGATAAAGCTAACCAAAATGTGCACAGGCCTAGACAACTGTGTTTATGTGAAGTGAGTTAGCTGCCATTTTCTTTCCATACATTTTCCTGTATCCCTTTCATCCTGTGACGTCACTCTGTCAATGGCGAACCGAATTATTGACCACTTTACGGCATACATCGATCACATTTCGCTGTGTACATTTTTTATTTGTGCAATGTTTCTTCAACACGGTTGGTTGTTGGGACGTTTCCTTTGCCAGATCCCCTCCCCCCCCCCCCCGCCCCCCGCGTTTTGATTTTTTTCTCTCGTATGTCTATTTAGCCCATCTGTCCATAATTCATATAGGGCATATATATATATATATATATATATATATATATATATATTTATATATATATATATATATATATATATATATATATATATATATATATATATATTATATATATATATATATATATATATATATATATATATATATATATATATATATATATATATATATATATATATATATATATATATATATATATATATATATATATATATATATATATATATATATATATATCTTTTACTCAATGATAATAATTAATCACATATAACTTTTAGGTACCAAGACGACTAGTCTTAGTAACACATTTATTAGGTTGTTTCTTGACATGCGTATTTCTTTTTCCGTGTTTCCCCTTTAAGCTATATCCGTTAGTCTATCTATATTATCAGAGCCGGCGTTAGGGGGTGGCAAACGGGGCGGCCGCCCCAGGCCCCGCGCTTGAAGGGGCCCCGCGCTTCAGCAAGGCCATTGTTGCCTGAATTAGTTTGTAAACTTAAATAACCTTTGCTGAATTAAATTTTTAAAAAAAAAACCAACTAAATGGCAGAAGTTGTTGGATGTTAAAACTGAGGCCAAGGCTGATGTTAGTGAGTTTTCCTTTACATGGGCTGGGACAGACCGTTATTCTAAAGAAAGACATTAGTGTCACACATCGCTGGCACGGTCGACTTGCTATTGTCCTGAGGTGACTGGAGATGGCGGTCGCGAATTAGCCCCCGACCTGACATGGGAGGTAAAATCGGGAAAAATGTAAAAAGATACCCTATTGTTTGCGGACCGTTGAAGACGTTTTTTTAGTGAGCAGGCGGGGGTGCCTGTAGTAAACAGTCGGTGACCTGATGATGTCTTGCAGAGAAGGAGGGGGGGGTGAGCGGATGGGGACATGCCCCGGAATTCCAGAGTATTTATCCCTGAAATCATAATTTATACACTGTATGAGCATCTTTTTTATAATTATGCATATTCACCACGATACGCTTGATAGGCATCCATACAGTAATTATGTTCATATTTATTTTATATATTGTCAGGTCATCTTAAAATACTTTATACTTGTATTTATTTTTATATTTTTGAAGGGCATTTATACAGTAATTATGTCCATTTTCATTTTGGTAAACTTTAACGGTATTCGTAAAGTGATTAAGCACATGTTTATTTTAATTAATTGTAGGGACAGTGGCGTAGCGAGGTCGGGTGTCACCCGGTGCGGCACTTAATGGTGACACCCCCCTCCCCCAGAGGCGTAGCGACCCTTCCCGGGAAAAAACTTTCAAATTTTCAATTTGCACCCCTCCCCCCTCAAACTTTCGATTTGCACCCCCCCTCAAGTTTTCGATTTGCACCCCCCCACCTCAAACTTTCGATGTGCACCCCCCTCAAGTTTTTCTCTATATATTTTGCTATTTTTTGCCTTGGTGTCACCCCCTTAATGGTGTCACCCGGTGCGATCCGCACCCCCTTCGCTACGCCTCTGTGTAGGGATATTCAGTATAATAGTTAAGGCCATAGTGATTCTTGTTTTAAAATAGTGTGGGCACACTAAACAAATTATAAAGTCTATACTGTTTGATACATCGGGCCGAGACTGTTTTATAGTAAAGTTCTCCTGATTTCTAAAACGTCTAAATTACCGGCAGTCCGAGCATGCCATCGCGAAACTCATAAATAACATGGTTCACTTTCTAATTATAGACACGGACCTTCTCTTGTGAGAACGCGGTCTTAATCTGTAATGTAATACGCGGACGCTCTATAAACACGCACCTTCTCTTGAATGGCTGCGGTCAGAGATCCAGTAACGTAGTACCCGAACTGATTTTTTTTTAGGGTTTGGCGTCCCATAGATTTAAATGTACAGTTATCCTTCACGGGCTTCACCTCACCCCACCAACTGTCACCCCCCCCCCCAGTGTTCCACCTTACTGAGCGTCCGTGATTACATTTGAGAGTCATTTCATTTGGATATCTATAGCTGTAAACAGTTTTTTTCACGATTCGAGCTTATTCCGAAATCTATCAATGTTTTGCTATTTTCCCCGGCATCCACACACTTTGAATACCACTGTTAACCCTCGATAAATTGAGAAAATATCGATACTATCACCTGCCACTGTGGACCGATTTAACGTTGCTTCAAAGTGCCCGAAGGTATTAAGTCAGCCAAACAGTGCCTTCAGTACATTTGGAGTATTCGGGATTCCTTTCCCAATACGGCGATCGCCTACAGAATCTTGCAAACAGTTCGAGTCACAGTGGCAAGCGCCGAAAGAAGTTTCTCCAAACTGAAGTTGATCAAGAACTATTTGAGATCAACGATGTCCCAAGACAGGCTCTGCGGCCTGTCGATTCTGTCAATAGAAAAAGACATAGCCTCCAGTTTGGACTATGATGATATAATCATGGAATTTTCCTCACGAAAGGCAAGAAAAGTAGATCTTCGTTTGTGAACGTACTGGTAAGATTTTCATAAATAAACATTAATGTAAAAAAATCAGGCTTGAAGCTGACGTTCACCGTCTCTTTAATGCGTGTCTCAAACTTATAAAAGCACTTTTAAGTAAACAAATTATTTGTTAATCAGTGTCTTAATGTTAATACGACATTGATAAACAGCTTAAAAATACCATATATATCGTTATAAATATTAATTCGCTTTGAGAAGAAAAAAAAACGCCTCACTGTACATGTTTTATTTAATTATACACCAATGAAAAAAAATATAAGGCCCCGCGCGGATGGTTGGCCATAGGCCCCGCGTACCCCTAACGCCGGCTCTGTATATTATTATATAATTTATTTGTTTTATTATTATATTTGCTTGATGGTTTTAAATATTACATCCATGGTTACATAAATTATATAGGTGAGTTATATAAAGGACTGTATGTTACGTGTAATGAAACTGATTGAAACCTTGAACTTATTATCTATCTAATCTTTGGGGTCAGTGCGCTGTAAGTTATGTGAATTTACTGAATTCTTTACTTTTAACTGATCAGCTAACAACCAGATAAATGTAGCTGGTTGACATGTCTAAACTAAAGGACAATGGGTTTATTACGTCAATTGAAAAAAAAAACCAACCATTGTTTGATTTGAGATTACGTATATTTGTTTGTTATGAAACCGTCACTGTCTAAAGTCTGTCAGGCAAAATGTGTCTGACAGCATTTTTTTTGGTTATTTGATTGTGAGTGTAGCACCTCCCACATTTTATAAAGAAAGAAGAAAAAAAAAAAAAACTAGGTCACAGTTTGAGTTCGTTCCCTTAGTGTTATACGTTATTTAAAAAAAAAAGTAACCACTTCACCTAGTTGTGATTGTGCCCCATTTAACTATAGTTTTGGTGATAATATAACTACAAGAAAAAATAAATACAAATAGAAACTATTAATGATATATATATATATATATATATATATATATATATATATATATATATATATATATATATATATTTATTATATATATATATATATTCGACGGTTAGGGTGATCGATCGGAGTATTACAATTTAGTAAAACACTCATTCCAACTATTTAGACTGGCTATTTTATATTACTTATTGAATGTTCAGTATTACCATTCAAAGAATAAATGTTTTAATGTTTTGGCCTGTCTTAAATAAATGACCTATTTTGTAATTGCTAATCGATGTTGAAATAGGAAAACAAATTAAGCTTATTTAAAATTAAAATGAGTGCGAGTGTTTTTATTGAGTTGTATTAAAACATTTTAAAAGTTGATAGACGAAATATCTTCCTCATAGCATTATATTTTTTTATTCATACCGATATACCCTCTTTGTAGGCTTACTGATTCCACACAGCTCTCATTTAGCTTACGCGACCAATCGCTTCTGCTCCTTAAAATAACCAGCTGCCCTTTAACCGCATTCGTCATTACGCAGGAACTGCGTACGATATCGAGGCCGACTTTCGTTTTATTTAAGATAGCGAGATGAAACCGTCTAGTCGTGTTTTATAGACAGATTTCTGTTCACATTTACTGAAATGGTCCATGTATCTTTGTCAGTTGATGCCGGTAAGAAATATTGCCTGTGTTGTGAATACTCAGTTATTAACAATGTGGTCAATCTGTTAATTATTGATAATTAGTAATTAGAGTGATATTAAACGTTAGAGGACGACTGAACTGTTTCTTTTTGTTCTCTTCGTTCTCAACTCACCAAGCCTAGACTAGACTGAGACTCTTGAGTGCCGTTTTGGCACGAGTTGAAAAATTTGAATTGTCTTTGTACCTTCTTTCTCGGGTTAAGTTAAATTATAATTTAACTACTGGATCTATTCTAGATCTAATCTAGATCTAGATCTAGATTCTAGTTAGAGTTTTAGATTTTAGGTAGAATTTTAGTTTTAGACTTGACTCTGGCTGGTGAGTTAGGCCCCTGCCAGACTAAAGTACTAAACTCTAATGTCAATGTAACTGAGTGTAGGTAGTGTATTGTTTAGTTTCTAGATCTTGATCTAGATCTTGATCTAGTCTAGATGTACTACTAGACTGTGATGTAGACTAGATCTAGATCTAGAAATCTAGATATCTAGCGTGACTAGAGCTTAGATCTAACTTCTAAATCCAGTCTAGTCTAGAATTTTAGAGTCTAGACTAGCAGAATTCTTGATTTATATTAGAATCTATCTAGATCTAGATTTAGACAAAAATTGAGATTTCTAGAATAAAACAATGTAGGCCTATTTCAGGGGTCTCCAAACTTTTCAGTCCGAGGGCCGCATTAACTATAAATTTTCAGTTCGGGGGCCAGTTTCTTCCAGACATGTCTTTGATTTTTCTGGGCAAAGTTCCTCAGCCATCAGCAACAAACGATTTTTCCTTGGACAAAAAGATCTCCGCGGGCCGGATGAGAGGACCTCGCGGGCCGCATCCGGCCCGCGGGCCGTAGTTTGGAGACCCCTGGCCTATTTGACTAGATTTTTATTTAATAGATCTAGAAAATTAAGATGTAGACCTATCAATGTCTGATAAAGGCGCAATAAAAATACTAAAATAGCATATTGTTTAAAAAGGGGTCTGGAAAGTTCTTGTCAGCGGCCTATGTCCCAGGAGGGACGACAGGCAAACCTAACCTAACCCTAAGTTACAGGTAGTAAACTTGCTAATGTCAGTGCTAACCCACACCCCAACCCTAATCCTACCAAACACCTAAACCTAATTTCTAACCCATAATATAAAGCAAGACTTGGGATTTCAAACAACAAACAACCTGAAGCGCATATTTTCGGAAAGCCTATTATTTCTGATATTGGTAATGGTATACCCAATCCATATATTACTATTAGATTACTATGCCTACTAGTTAGTTACATCTTATTACATTAGTCAAGATAATATAAAAGGAATAGGCCCTAGGCCTATTAGGCTTAGTTACTACTAAACTATTTATAATTTATAATATTTAGGCCTAGCCCATAGGCCTTTTATTGTGTGAAATAATATAAAAATATGCGTATAGACTTATATTTCTTGCATATTTTAATCCATCTTAGGTAGGTTATTAATATCTATCACGGGCCAAGGCCTAGTTTAATGCCTAAGCTAATTTTGATTCAAATTCAAGTAACTTAAATGTTGGTTAGCTCCTAGTCCTAGCACTCCCCTTCCCTGACTACAAGTAGGCCTACAGTTAGATGTTATCCATCCATTATTTTCATTCACTGACCCCTAAGGCTAAGGTAGGTAGACTCTTTAAGTAGTAAACTACTGTTGATCACTATATATACAAAGTCATGTGACTTTCTTAGGTCCTGACCTTAGACCATAGTAAATAGGAGCCTAAGGTCTACTTAATTTAAAAAAAGTTTTCACTTTGGGTTCATTTGTTTTAAAAAAGAAATCTCATCAGCTACCAACCAGTTTGTTTAGTCCAGCCAATTCAAAGTATACATGCCATATCTATAGCTGTAGTAACTTAATTACCAACAATTTAACCTTGATTTCTCTTGGTGTATGCTTCATTAGTGAACCACAATTATAGAATCTTTTTTTTAAAAAAAGGGTGTTAGGTAACTGGTAGTAAGCTACAGTAATCAAACTTTCTAATGTTAATACCAAAGCAGTTCCCAAAAAATATAAACAGCATTTTTTTCTACTGCTATTTTAATTCTGCATATTAAAATAAATGTCAGGTTGTTAGTAATATTGTTATATCAGGTTTATTAGTCTTAAGAGTTGAGTCTGGCCCTAAAGTGAACATGTAATAGGAATTGCTCAGCAAGTGTTGTGTAAAAATAATTTATAATAGAGTTTATTAAATAGGTGTTACTGTCTAGTCAAGATTTTGCATTGATATGGTCAGGATTTCAACTCATACTTAAGGGCAGGTTAAACCCCCCCAAAATACATATTTAAGTCAGAAATGTTGATTTTTGAAAATCTATTGTTTCTGAAACTACATTCAATTCTGAACATTTTTGTATAATCATTTTCCAAAATTTCGTATTGCTAGTATTTTTTATAATTTTTTAATTAATGAGACTAATGACGTAATTCACCTATATTAAGCAACATTTAGCAACATAAAAATTAAAAACTAACTAAAATAGATGTTCTTATTGCTGAGTAAGAGGTCCCAGATGCAATTTATGTAACTGGGAGGTTTTAAAAATGACTTATTTGGTATACTTTTCGCTTTTTCTCGTTTTTTCAAATTTAGTATATTTTTCACTATTTAGCGTTTTTCTCAAAATGTTACTTTTCAACAAAATTGTACCAGTTAAATCATTAAAACTCAAAAACTACTTGAGATATTTAGCTGAAATTTTGCACACATGTTTACTAAACACTGCTTGTAAAGTTGAACTAAAAGAATTTCTATATCTTTGAAACTTCTCATTTTATAAAAAAAAAGCTAAGTCTACTCCCTACTTTTTGGAAAAATTTTAGGTCTCACTTTTAAAAAATTTGGCTAAAATCCATTTTTTATTATTTTCTAATTGTTTTAGTTCATCTTTTTTGTAATTGCCTATATTACACTATATTAAAGATGTGTGTTATTCTGACAAACAGAAGCTGTGTTATTTTGATTTCAATGAGAGCTAATTTTGAGCTATTTTACCCTAAAAATGACACTTTTTTGAAAATATTTTCTCAAAACCATAACTTTTTATTGATTTTTTTTGCATTTTTTTCATATACTATGCTAATTACAACTTCCTTATCACTCAAAAAAGTCCTAACACCAAAATTTCAATTTGGGGGTTTAACCTGCCCTTAAGGTTTTAACTAGGTTTGGGCTCAGGAGAATACAAGTTCTGAATATATCCTGCTGTGATGGTTAGAACTGGTTTTGTCAGTTAATGAATAAACTTTGTTTAGACCAGGGGTCTCCAAACTTTTCAGTCCGAGGGCCGCATTAACTATCAAATTTCAGTTCGGGGGCCAGTTTCTTCCAGGCATGTCTTTGATTTTTCTGGGCAAAGTTCCTCAGCCATCACCAACAAACGTTTTTTCCGTGGACAAAAAGATCTTCGCGGGCCGAATAAGAGGACCTCGCGGGCCGCATCCGGCCCGCGGGCCGTAGTTTGGAGACCCCTGGTTTAGACTAAAGTTAACTGCAGTTAGTCCTAATGATAACACTGGCACAATGCACATGCAACAGCAGGTGTACAGGTTGTAAACCTAGGTGTCTACAGGGGATAATCACACTGAAGCACACAGGTCACCAACAAAATAAAAATCAATAGCCTCCCTTCATTCATAATTCACTCATTGGGAAAATTTAATCAATGACGTTTTTGAAAGATGTCTATTTCAAGGCGTTTAAGTTCACTAATGTCATAATCATTAAAAATGATAGGCTTATACTTGTAGGCATTAGACTTTACAATAGTTAACATAATTAAAAATTAGTACTCTTGTATCTTAATTAAGTAAAATTATGTTTTATTTTTACTGCAGACTCCAATTTTTTTTTTAAATCTACATATCTCACTTTACTAACTTTTTAGTCACATATTGACCATTTTTATTTTGGTGCTGAAAAATGTTGGCTTAACTAATTCAATGGTTGCAGTATGAATACTTCAATTGTGACATTTGTATATTATACAAGGTCTCACTTTTAGGTGTATGTTTATTTATTAATTTGACTTTTTCCTTAGTGAGAGCTGACCTATCAGTATCAGAAGGCTTTACAATTTTATACTATTACGTGAATATTATACAACACATTTTTAACATTATAAATACCATATGTTACATTTTTAGTACATACTGTTATCTTTTAAATAACTGTTCATTTCAACCACCATCCTACCATAGGCAATAGGCTAGTTAAATATTGAAGATATTTTTAGCTTGTTAATAGTTATCTACTTATTTTAATTCTACCATTAATCTTTGTTAAATAATTGGCATTAAAAACTCACCGACATTCATATGAATTGTCCATTGGAAAATTACTCAGTAAATTTAAAAATAGAAAGCTGAATGAGTCACTGATGTCTGTTCTTTGAACTCTTTTTTTATGGCACAAGTGAACATTATCTTGTTTACAGTTTTTTTTGGGTTTATAAGACAAGTGAGGTATGGTATAAATAAGGGAGTCATCTGTTCTAGCTAACATTAGCTATGGGGTGTAAGTTTGTGATTTCGAACAAACAATTATTAACATAGAAACAAATTAAATATAGAACATAGTTTGGTTATTTTGCCAATGCACCTCAAGTTTTAACACAAAGGTGAATTTAAGTTTTACTTTCAGCTTTTTCTATTAATTGCCACACAATTATTTTATAAAATCTAAAGATTAACTCTACTGTATCTACTTTTTCCATCAAGCCATTTAAACTGCTTCCCAATGATACCCTTTTCTACTAATTGTTTCATTAAATTTGTAAGGCTACTCCATTACAGACCAACCACTTTTTTGTTTTAAAATTCTAAAATCCCTAGCAATGACTAAAGGTATAATATATCAAAGCTCATTTTTCTGTTTGTTGGACTTAATTTATATAGAATGATTATTATATTTATATAGAATGATTATTAGGTACTCACTTTCTTAAATGTAATATTCTACATTTAAGAAATTTGATTACATAGTTAAATCTGATGCATTAAAAAAACATCTCACTTCCTTCCCCATAATCTAGTCTGTAACTGACACTAATAGTTATCTCATAACACATTTCAAATTGTTGACACATCCTGCTGATATTCAACCATTCATTTTAGCAGTTGAGAGGTTGCCAACATGCCGTGGTCTAAATGAAGAAAAAACCCACAGGCTTAGATACATTATTTACAAAGCATCTTTCTATATTTTGTATGGAGTGTCTCTACAATGAAACTATAAATTCCGACCCATTGCAGCTGTAGCATAATAATATATCTTGCAACCTTTGTATTTATCTCTATTAAGAAATACTGCCACGCAAGGCTTTCTATGTTTTGTTATATAGCATTATATAATCAATGTGACTTCCTAGTATTGAAAAGGTTATAGAAAACAGCATGGATTTCAATTAGCTCTATAGATTTGACGTCAAAGACAAGTGTAGAAATTAGATAATTTCTATAATAGATTTGTCAATAAATTGTGCCTCGGCTGATGTTGTCACATTCAACTGTAACATTTATAGTACAGTGTTTTCCACCTTTGTCTACAGCCCATGAGACAGCATCAAATCCAACTGAAACTTTGTCAAAGCCAAAGTCCAGATTTCAAGTGAAAGAAACCTCTGTTCTACCGCATGACTCTCCTACTGCGCCCGAAGTTGTCTTCACTCTCGGTATGCCAGCCCCAGCAAAGAAAAATAGCAAAGGTGATCATCTTTGACTTCTTTCCGTCATTTCATATATCACTTATTACTATTATAATAATACAATATTACAATAATAATATTATAATTATTAATATTATTGTTGAATGTTTCATCAATGACATTGTTAAGTTTACCTTTTTAATAGATTTGTATATTTAAGCAGCGGTTAAGGTTTTCTAAAATATTTAGCAATGACATACATGTGTGATAAACAGCCTGTTATTGGCCAGAGAGTCACCACAGTTATGTCAGTAAATAACTTGTTTTGTTTTCTTTAGCTAGCACAGGGGAATCTATAGCTCTAGACCAAAGGGTAGGCAACTAGAAGACAAAGAATGCTGACACAAGGTAGGAAGTGCATACTTGGAGATACTCGCAGGTGGAATGAGGAAAAAGTTGTATGAGGTTGTGTGAAATCAGGCCAGTGGTGCCACAAGGACTGCAAGACTATCAATGATTTATTTACATGTATATCCCAGGAGCTTTGTACTAACCAGTTGCACTAATATGGATTTGGTGTTCCACAACAAGTTCTCAGCACGCTTGACATGCACCTTATTATTATGTTGAAACTATAAATGTATTCATGTTTTCCTTTTGTTGTTCTCCAGTTGCGAAATCTCCATCTCACTCACCTGCACCAGTGTTAGATTCCTCATCACCACACAGCAATGGCCCCAACAAAACATCCAGCGGCGATACCCTGCTAGTCTCCAACCCTTCACCCACCACCAACTCCTGCTCAACCTACATCATCAACCCTGAGGTGTTGTCCACCAGTCCAGGGAATGTCTCCTGCACCAAGCCTATCAACATTCCAAGTCCCCAGAACAACAGTTTTGTGGAGGACTCCAGCATTCCAGAGTGCAGCAAGTCAGAGTCGGAATGCTGCACTGGAAGCCACAAGTCAGATATGGATGAGGACGACGACAGGTCAACCAAAGAGGAAACTCTAGCAGAGAGTTCCCTACCCTGGCGTCGTACTACATCCCTGCCACCCGTGCCTTCGTCTGTTTCACTGAGTCTTCCTGATGACGAGAACCCCCTCATGTCTGAGGCCCCCTCGTGGGCAGACAACCTGGCATACAGCCACCTGACTGAGACAGGATCGCCCTATCAGTCCCCCAACAACACCATCACCGCGGTGCCCAAAGAACCACACCCCCGCCCTGTGTTTGATATCTTCCCCCCCAGCACGCCACCACACAGTGACACTGTTCTACCATCTATACCCCCGCCTTGGAGCTTTACCGACACCAACAAGAATACTTTCAGCGATGAGCCCTTGCCCAGTATGTCTCTTAAAGCTCGGGACGCTGGAGACAAGGCTTCGTGTTTCCTGGTATCTGCCCATGATCTAGTCCCCCCCTCTTACCATTCCTGCCTTGAGCCTAACAACCAGAGGCTGGAGCCTCCTATATCAAGGAGACACAGTGAAGCTAGCTCACCCGTTCACTTTCAGCTGATGGAGAAACCAGAGTCTGTGACCGCGGCTGCCATGGAGTCGCAGTTGATTGGGATTGAGGAGGATTACCACCACGGTATGACGGACCGCGTGGCCATGTGGCTTGCCAACCACAGCGACGTACCTTTTGAACAGGAGGAGATACCAGTTGAACTCTGCCGCAAGGAGGAGGGCGAGCAGATTTTAGAGTCACTTAGGAAAAAGAAACAGCAGTGGACAATGGGTGATACAGATGATGGAACAGACGCTGACGTTGAGTCTGACGATGATTTGCAAGACACTCGGTTGTGATGATATTAGATGTGCAAATATTTCAAGATAAGGTTAATTTTACTTGTTTTTACAAAGTATTCATACCTCACTTTAAGATTTTTAAAAAGTGTAAATTTGTGTCATATTTCTAAATGCATTTTAAAATTTTTAAGAGGGTTAAAACAAGTTTTTAGGTGCATACAACAGATTAAAGTGGGAAGTACTTTGTTAAGTTATGTTACTTGTGATTTCTCTCCCAGCTTGTACAACAGCTTTGGTTGTAATTATTTATATCAACTGAAATTGACACAAAGTTTATGTGGAATACATTTACTAAGCAATTATTATCTTTCACTTCAGGATTCAAACACAATTTGTTTCCAATTTATAGTATAGTTCAGATAACATCATGTCTGCATTCATGGATGTACATTTGTGACTTCATCAATTTCTTCATCTAGTGGTTTTCTCCAGTGTTTCATCTTTATCATCTTCACGTATTGAACTGTTAGTTGAATTGTCACTGGCTATCTAAAGAAAAATACATAACCAGGCTTGTGATATCTATTCATTCTTTGTCTTCTTCAATTTTAATGACTGCAAAAAGCAATTGTTCTTGTCGTTTTGAAGGTTTTATACATCGATGTACTGTAAAAATTACCAAGCATATCTATGGTGGATGGCTACATTAAGTTGAAACTATTTTGAAAATATTAACTAGTGAGAAACTTATTTAACACTTCTGCATTTCAACTTTATACATGTATTCATGGTTACAGCAACACGTAATGCAAAATTTTTTTTTAAAGCAATGTATCTAATTTTTCTTTTGGTTGCTTTGTATCTACAGATTATGTACACATCTTTGTCTTTATGCACAACTTGTCATTATTTAATTACTATTTATATGCATTTTCACATAAAATTAGCTCAAATCAAACATTGTTTTTTAAAATGTAATTCACTATTAAATATTTATTTATTTTGGACTTGTTCCAGCAAAAAAGTCATTCAATCTAGATTAACATTTAACTGCTGAGGACTAATGCTTTTTAGAAACTTGAATAACATTTGGTACTTTCATGGTTAAGTTTCTATTAACATCATGGACAGCATTTAATTTAGTAAATATTAGTGATTTGGAAACAACCAAAAACTGCATGCAATGCCTTGAAGTCATCAGTTATTTCCTTGTTGTGTTAGATCTGACTAACCTGAGTGTTTTAGGGTGAAGTCTTGTCACCGTGTCACATAACTAATCTGATCCCACATCAGCCCCACCCTGCATTTTACCACTCAATTGCACAATAGCACTTGGCATTTTATTCACACTCATGATTGTGTTATTTCATTGGTAGGCAATCTTAAAGATTACATTACGACGCAGAGCTGGTCTTGGTAAAAATGTTTTTTGTAGATTATAATTATAAGTTAGATATCGACATAAAATGATAAATATTTAAGCAAAGCCCTTAATTTCAAATGTGGTTAACCACTAACCATAAGTGGTTAGCTATTTATACCATTATTACTCTTATTTTGAAAGTAGTATTTAAAACAGCATTTACCTAGGGCATTTAATTTCCATTTTAACTACAGAACATCGATAGTTCTATGAATAATATCAAAGTAACTAGTAACTTTTCCAGGACTTTTCAAGCAGAAGGTAAAAAATATGTAACGTTTAAACTCCATCTTAAATATTTATATCCTTGTGATTACATTCAAATGGTATTGTAAAATAATTGACCAGTTTGAGTTTAAGAAAATGCTATATATATATCAATGCTGCTGCTAGATTAGTATGCATCTTAAATATATCCATTTAACTCACTGCTTTGTGCTTAGTTTTATCCAAGTTTTCTTCAAATAATTAACTCTCCATTTTTCTTGTGAAATCAACTGTTTAATCTCATGCACTAATCCAATAGCACAGTTTGTCTTCCAGCTTCATATTTTCTGCACTTGTTTTCATTCAACTTTCTGATTGACCTTTCACAAAATATTTGAAGTATTCCTCTTGGATTAAATTTGCTAGTCATTCATTGTGAAAAGAAATATAATGTGAATGGTATTTTCCTTGACAACAAAATTCCAGTTGTGGTCTGTGCCCACCTATGGTTATGAAGAGGGGTTGGTTAACTGTAGTTAACATCAGTGATGTGAAAAACTAACCAGCTGGCTAAACAAATGTTCTGTATGCAATGATGAACATTTTTTGAAAATGCTACACATGTGTAAAGCTAAGCCTGCAGTAATGTTTCTTTTGCATGTATTTGTTTTAAACTGTTTTGAAACTGTTACAATCACACAACACAATCATGTGTTGGAGGGAAATCTTCCCATCTATTATTGAACAAATAAATTAAATTTTTCTAAGATCACTTTCTTATTTATTAACTAAAAAGTAATTTATTAAGTACATTTTTTTCCATTATTTCCTTTACGTACAGCAGAACTACTGCACTGTATGAAAATGTACATTCTCAACATTACTAAATTCAAAGGTTATGCTGATTTTTTTTTACCTATACAGATGTAATGTGTTGACAAACAAAATTTTTACAAATTGTAACTTTCAGTGGTTGTCTTTACCCAAGGAATACAGGGGTACATATTTTTTTCCCCATCTCAAGCCTTTTGGTGATTATTTTAATCAGTTAATAATAATTTCCATGTTTGCCTTCTAAAATAATTGAAAAATGCAGGCGATTCATTTATTGAAATATTAATTTGCAGGAAGTTTTTGAGCAATATTCCCATATAAAATTAATATTGGATTTTGTTTATTTAAACTTTATTTTAAATAAAAATAATCGACAAGAATCAAAGTAAAATTTTTTTGGAACACTCGTAATTTTTTGAAAAATCAATCCATCTTGAAACCATCAGCTTTCAAATAATGATAAATTATATTTGCAGATAGTTTGACTGACTGTACTAAATAAACCTGCTCCTCAATCAGTGGTGTAAACCCTTGTGAAGCAACCACCAGACTTGATCCTGGTTACTCATATTGACATTACATATTTTAAAGTCTGTTATTTATTTTAACCATAAGACAATAATCTCAACATAATATCTTGATTTTCTACATAAACCAATAACTTTTACATACTGAGGCATCTTCAGAACCCTTCCTGAGTTTCTATGTGAATTTGGAAACCAAAATTGCATGGATTGAAGGAAGATTTGTTTATGGAATAAATTCAAGATTTTATGTTGAGACATTTTTATTTGGATAAGTTGTTTTGTGTAAATTATAAGCAGGAGTGAATGAACTGGTTTTCATTTTTCTGATAGTTTGTGTAGAATTTTACCAGAAAAATGTATTATGACTTGTTGCACTGAGAAAACAGACTGGTGATTACTGCGTTATGTTGAATATGTAAATATTATTTATCACACAGTGAAGATCTGAGCTTGTTAGTGTATGGAAACCTCTAGCTTTGCCTGCAGCATATGAATGTGGCATTCGTTTAAGACTGCGGTGTATTAGTACACAACTGATTTTTTTTCTTTCTCCTGTGGCGATTGAATTTGGTAGTGGGTTTGTAATGGATAAGTTATGTCTGTGAAAAATTGATTGGTTTGAGGAAAAAGTAATTGACATAAACAATTGTTATTTTTATTTGGCGCATCTGTGTAAAATGACAAATATTGTTTTGTGAAAGTTATGAAGAAATGTAATTATCGATGACTGGGATATCAGAGCCAGATCGAGTGTGTGTTGGAAAGGGTGAAAGTGAATACATTGTGACATTTTTTTTGAGTTATTACCACCAGAACATGATATCCTTGAAATGTAAACAGTTTTTGGCAAGACTAAATAAACTTTGAAAAATAGGTCCTTTCTATTTCTTTTCATTGCCCTGTGTGTTACGCATAGATCTATATTCTCAGTGTGTATGAACCATATTCACTGTTTGCTATTTAAATATGCATCAAGCATTTTAATGCAAAATAATTTGTTTACAATACAAGTGATTTGCAGCAATGGTAAGTTTGAAAATAAAATGTTTATTACAATATTATTCACAAATAATGACCATTTTAGAACCCAGGGTACAGCTGTAAGAATGGAATGTTTTATTATTTACATTTTTATACACTTAAAAATGCTTTCAAGTTCAAGGAATAAAATGTTACAATAGTAAAAACATGGCAGGCTAAATACCTTACAATACAAAACAACAGTTATTTTAACTCTAATTTTTACTGTATAAAACAACTACACAACAGGCTTACAAAAATGTTTCCAAATAGCTGTTGCCAGAAAGCTTATTTTTCAACCAAAATTGAATATTTCATAACATTTGAGAAATAAGTACAAAATGACTTCTAATTTATTAAGGCCATATTTTAAAAATATGTATTAGTAGAGTCAGGGTGTGGTGGTGATAGGGGACTTACATTTTATATAATTCAAATGAATTACTAGGCTATACCCCATTGACCCCTGTTGTGTATTTTATCATGGAAAACAATTGTTCTGACTTTTATTGTTTTACTTTCCCTGGCCACTCTGGTTGACTTCATGAGAGGTTGAGGGCGGTTTTTAAAAATATCTGAATTGATTAAATAATTCTAAAATTATTTTCAATGTCTTATATTCAATACAAAAATTTGAAAATGAGTGTAATCGATGGTTCCCAACCTGCTTTAATTTTTGAAAATGTAGCTATAATTTTATTGCTTGCCATTTTTTTTTTACGATTTAAAAAAATAATTTGTATGATTACATAGATTTTTCAAGCTTGTTAAGCATGAAAAATTTAGTTGCATCTAAGTAGCTTATTCAATTTTTTTCATTTATAGCTGTATATGTGATACGGTACTCCCTCTTGAAAAAATCAGTTACAACTTCAGCTATAAATAAAAATGCATGAGCTAGCAGTAGTTTTTTAAAGTTGTTTGGAGAAATAAATATATCAATGAAATTAAAATATACAACATGGTAAATACACTTTTCAATCAATAATTACATAACTTGATTAAACCTTTTAGTAAAATTTCTGAAACAGCTGTAGTTCTATTGATAACTCAATAATATCAGGTGTGCAACTTAAAGCAATAAATAATTAAGGAATTTGTTCCACCTGGATTTTACAACATTGCCTAATGTTATTTTAACTCAACTTCTTGTGTTGGAGAGGTGAACACTAAGTAATCTTTCTAGTTTACAACTCCCAACTATTTAAATATTGCACGGAACTTCCCTTTTTTTAAACAATTTTTTCAGACAATTAAATCATCCAGTTTTATTGGTTGTTATGTTTTATGGTGGCAGCAATACAACAGCCACTTAAAATAGACTTTCCCTACCCTCCACACAATAAATAAAGTTGAGATAAAACCTGTTCATATTTACAATACACAGATAACCTGGGCTTGAAAAAATAAAAAATTAGGTTTATTCCACCTTAAAAACCAATAACAAACCTTAACCCTTACAGAACTAGAGTACAATTTTTTTTTTCTAACAGGAAATTATTTTATAACAGTTGACATTCACCTTGATATAAACATAAAATAATACTGGTTATTTAAAAAAGAAAACGAGTATATTTACATTAAATCACACAAGTCCAGAAATAATACTTAAAAAATATTTTCATAACTGTACATAGTCTAGCATGTAACAAACTGAAAGTAACATTTATCACAGACATTTGTTCCCTTAGATTACAAGGCTCCAGTAGGATTTTTTAAAATTTACTGATGGTGCCCTGTACTTTTTAGGTTTAGATTTGAAAATTTTTTTTTCTCTTATCTTCGATTTTGAATCACTTGAAAAAATATCATTTTATGTACACATTTCTGCATAGAGTGTAAAAAAAAAACCCATGTCCAATGTGGATGCTAGGGGAAGGCAACACCATAGTAGCTGTGTCCAGTGGAGTTGAAACATTTGTATGAGCAGAGGAGAGCTCGGACTGGGATTGGACCAGACATAGAGACCAGCTTCAGGTCCTGGTGATATACAGATTATTTCATCGAATTATTTCACCCAATTATTTCATCACATTATTTCATCAAATTATTTCATCACATTATTTCATGAAATTATTTCATGAAATTATTTCATCAAATTATTTCATCACATTATTTCATCAAATTATTTCATCAAATGAATTTAAAACATCTGAAGTTAAGGTTCAGACGATGAACAGATTATTTCATCCAATTATTTCATCAAATGAATTTAAAACTTATCTAATGTGAATTACTTACAACAGATAAACTTGTAGATGGGGTTTACCACATTGTGGTATACAGGTGGGCTGTACCAGGTGGTGATGTTAAGGTGACATACAGGTAGACTATACAGGTCTAGGACATACCCCCCCCCCACTTTCACCCGGACACCTCCCACCCCACCCCCTGATATTACCCCCCCTCGTCAATTACCACCACCCTTACCTGGACAATTCCCATCCCCCCCCCCCCCCCCACATTGGAATAACCCCCTATCAATTACCTCCCTCATCCTAAAGAACCCTAACCACAAACCTACAGCTAACCCTAATCCCCAAATCAATCCTACAAACTCTAAACCTAAATATAACCCTAACCCTGACTGTAACACTAGCCCTGACCATATGCCTAACTGGACAAGGCAGGAGGGTAATTGCTCTGGGGGTAATGTCAAGAGGGGGAGGGAGGTAATTAGCAGGGGGAGGGGGTATGTCCTGTTACTGGGCTATACTAGGTTATGGGTACATTACATTAACGCTACACTCCAGAATTTTCACTACTAGGTAAGCTCATCTGTCTCAATAGTCTGATCTAACTGCTGATGTTACAGAATGGTAAAAAAAAAAAAACAATTGAAACTAATGTATTACCTTCTTGGCATCAACAAACTTGACACACTCCAGCCAGGTGTTGAGAAAGGGGGCGCCACACAGCGCACATTTACTGGACTGGGCCAGCATGTTACGTATGTCTGGGTAGAAGCGGAGAGCTTTACGCATGGATGACCATCTGTAAAATAGTTTTTTTAAAGATGAGTTTGTTAAAAAAAAATTATCGCTGATCACACCATTTCTTTATAAGCTCAGGTTAAGAAACATGAAATCAGTAGGTCTAAAAAAGGAAATTTACTTTTTTTATTTTAAAAGATATAATTTAGTTAAGAGAGCATTAGAATTTGATAACTATGTATAAATAAGTTACCCTTTCAGGCTTGGCAGACAAGAGAGCAGGTGAAGTAGAGTTAGAGTCGACCAAGAGTTGGCATAGTTATACCAGTAAATAATTATTTAAAGTATAGTCAAGACAGCACACATAAAAACCATAGAGAGAGATATTGATAATACTTAAAGAACTAGCATTTTAAGAACCACATACCTGTCTTTTAGCTCTTGCATAACAAATCTGGCACAAAGTTCCTACATAAATTTAGAAAAACAAAATAAATAAAATACTTATATGTCGGAGTTCTATAAAATTACATGCATGAAGAGGTCTCATATTTATTGATGAGATAATAAGATGTAAAAATCTAAAAAAAAAAGGAAATTTCCTTTTTGAACATGAAGGTTTATGGGGCAAGTGAAGTAGAGTTCACCTGTTTCTGTGATCTCAGGATATAAAGGGTTAGTGAGGTTAGCACAATGCCCAGCTGGCTTGACTTTCCCTGATGTGATTCAGTAACCTATCAGAGCAGGGTGGACTCAGGGACATTCTATATCCTTGAACCCGAATTCGAACTCAAGACTTTCAACTATTTGACCATGTCGTCCAATACAAAAAAATGATCATAAGTAATTCTTATATGCCTAAGTTCTTTAAAAATTATTACATGTATGAATAGTTCTCATTTTTCAATGAGATAATTAAATGTATAACAACCTTAAGGGACAGAACTTCCTCTTCTTGTACTGAATGTACAGGTATATTATTCAACAAGGGATTTTCCTCACAGTACAGCTCTTTCAGTGGCAGACTAGAAAGCTGTTAAATATATTCAGTACATTATTCTGTTAGATTTGTGTTCAACAAGACCAAAAAACTACTTCATTAAAGCCACTTGCACTAACTCAAGACTTGGGATGAACTAAGGCTATGAAAGAATGTTCAGAAAAAAGAAGCAGGTTGATGTCAAAGTCTATGGTCCATAAGGTGCATAACATGTTGTCACAGGATTAATATTTAATTACGTTACAATTAAGAATTAGATGATAAAGAAGAAATCACTAGTCAATGTTTAACTTGGTTATCTAAACATATTCTGATTCCTCTTTTAGACATATTTGATCTTGGACATTTTATGAAAGGACTAGCATTATTTAAATCTACAGCTTCTTATCTTACTCAACAAATTATGTCTTGAAAATAAAATATGAAAGGCTATTGAAACATAATTGATAATACCAAAGCAAGAAAAACTGATTACTTTTAAAATCTATGATCTGCAAGGATATGTTTTGGAAACAAATGTACATAATCAAATTATTCACTGTATTACTTAGTTATTGTTTTGCTGATAAAGAGAATATATATATATATATATATATATATATATATATATATATATATATATATATATATATATATATATATATATATATATATATATATATATATATATATATATATATATATATATATATATATATATCATATATATAAAACTTACTTCTGTTGGAAATATTCGTAACTCATTTGCAGCAACATCTAGGTACCTGAGTTTGTAGCACTTTCCTAAGCTCTGCAAAAGGCAAAGCAATTAAAGTTAACAATTTCTAATGAGAATACAAATGAATACAGATAGGGTTGTCTTTAAATGATTTCAACAATCACCTAGGAAGGAGTGTGGTTCAGGGGGGGGGGGGAGTATAACAAATGAGACAGATTATATTTTGCATTTGTTTATTCAAAATGTAATGAAAACTTGTTATTTTTACTAAGTGGGATGGGAAAGGGAGGCATTTGATATTTTATAATGAAGAGAAGGTTTAAGTTGCGGTTTCTACAAACAAAAATTGTTTGCCATTTTTATGGTTGATCTTGTTAACAAAGTTTAAAATCTTCTAAGTATTCAAGCAAAATCCATACAGAATTAAAAACGTATTATATGTTTATATTAGTATTATGCAACTAATTGTTGTACTATTAGCATTATATAACCCATTGTTGTACTATTAGTATTATACAACTAAATGTTGTTTACATTAATATACATGCAAAAAATATAAACAAGGCTCACCTCCGGCAATTCCCTGATTTTATTTTTCTGTAAATAAAGTTTCTCCAAGTTCACCAGGTAACCCATCTCAAGGGGCAGAGATACCAAACAGTTTCCAGCCGCGTGAAACTCTTGCAGTGTGATCAAGGCACAGAACTCTACGGGTATCTCAGTCAGCTGGTTGTTGTCAATAGAGAGGTGCTGAATTCTACTTAGGCTGGAAAATTGGGAGAATTGTTATTTCTGGTGCTCTTATGTGCCCAGAGCAGAGCAGCATTTTTTTTTACTTTCAACCCTAACTACAAAAGTGGTACATCCTCAGTGCAATATTGTATTGCATTATTGAATGGCTAATTTAAATTTAAATACCAAATATAGGATCAAACCCACATTTTATTGAAAAGAGTAGTTTTGTCTATCTACTTAAATACAAAGAATTGTTTTGTATAACTTTCTTTTAAATTGTAATATTGTAGTTTAAATTTTAGTTTAAAAAAATTGATTATCTAATAACAAACTACATAATTTTACTATGAAGGAACAAA
Organism: Physella acuta; assembly: GCF_028476545.2. NCBI lineage: Eukaryota > Metazoa > Mollusca > Gastropoda > Physidae > Physella > Physella acuta. The sequence continues at coordinate 138,152 of NW_026731820.1, forward strand.
AAAAAAAGGTTTACTTGCAAATTTCCTTAGGTAAATGTTTTAATTTGTTTCCATTAAGATTTAAGAATGTCAGTTGCTTGAAACCATCTGCAGAAATTGAATAAGCCATTTACAAAATAAGAAAATACAGAAAAGAAAACTGATAATATAACACTACATTAGTAATCAGTTTAGTAGTAGGACCTACCATACTAAAGGTAATCGCTAGGGTTATTTTCTAAATATGTAGACATAGGCCAACCAAGAAAAAGTGTATGGTATAACTTAAAAAGGGAGCATCCTTTAAGGATGGCATATTATTTTAATAAAAATATAAATGTATATATCAGAAGGCCCTGTGAAAAAACTTTTTTGAAAAAAATAAGTTACTCTTACAGCCTTTTTAATTAAGTGGCAATTAAAGTAGTACACATGTTTTTGTTCTAAAAGGTATACCTTAAAATAAATTAGGTAATAATTAGGTAATAATACAATCCTAAGAATAGATAACCAAACATTTTTTTAAATGTTGATTTCCTCAAAGTCAATCAGAAGTGACTTAGCAGGTTTTGCAAATGGACTCCTCATACGTTAGAATCAATATAACACACATACTTACTTAAAGAAATACCATCAATAATAGTTATGTTATTGCCAAAAAGATGCAATCTTTGAAGGCTTGGCAAATGTTGAAGAATGGGAGGAAACTCCTCTAAATTATTATTTCCCAAATTTAAACTTTGTAGCTGTTGGTAAATAAAAATAAAAATCAATATTATTAATCAAACAAATAAAAATCAAACAATAAAAAAGGGATTACCATTAATGATGTCCTAAAAAGATGCAAATTTAGAACTCCCATTACCATGTCCACACCCATCCACAATGGGTGACAACCCCCTCTGATATGGTTGTACACAAACATTTTAACAACTGACTCATAACTTATACATCTTATAATGCTAACTCAGTAACATGTGTTGTGTTCATGTAAGACACAATGCTAAATTTTTATAAAGCCTCATGATCTATTCTTTTCAGAAATGTCTACACTACTAGAATTGATGACTAAATTGATCCAAAGCAACCTCTGGTGCCCCCGCTGTAGTGTACTATTGGGTGCCCAAAAATCTCCCCACTGCTATCTTAGCACCTTGGATCCTCTCATGGTTTTTCCTACACAGGGAGTCAGAGGTACTACTTGGATTAATTGTCAATCTGCAACAGGAGTGTCCTCCAGTGTCTCAGCAGTCAATGGCTCAAATAAGCGTCCCATGAATGCCATGATGCTTGTGACAAAGCTCATGCATTGGAAAATCTTTTAATTTATTTATGTACCAGATGGAAAAACAAAAACACTATAGAGTATCTATGAGCACACGAAAAAATAAATTCAGATCTAGATTCTAGATCTGAATTTATTTTTTTTCGGAACTTTTTCATCGCACATCCCAACATACCTGATGAAGGTTACATAGTTCAGATGGAAGAGTTTTAATTTTATTATTCTTCAGTTGCAATTGACATACAAAATCTAATTTTCCAATAAGTTTTGGAATAGTCACAAGATTTTTGTTACTTAGCGTCAGCTGTTTTGAATGTCCTTTCAGAGCTAGAAATAACAGTGAGTCGGCCATGTTGTTTATTGTTGCTGAGGATTATTTATAAAGTAAAAAAGTTGTTTCCGATATATAACAAAACATTACATTTTTAAATAAAATTTTAGATCTATGAATAATTTTAATATTTAAAAAAATATTTTCTTTGATTTAAAAATTAGTCACAAATTCTATATTTAGAATAAAACTGAATAAGATGTTAACTTAATAAAACTTTGAATAAGAAATTGAGCTGCTTCACTACTTCCGTATTTACAATTTTTTTTAAAGATCTCACGGAAGTCATTGATACCTCTGAAAAACGAAAGTAAAAATGAAACATGTTTACAGTGCTGCTAGGAATAATTCAAGCTTGAGATTATTTTTATATTAACGAAAGACAATATCTTATTTTTTAAATTATATTTTATAAAATTATAGGTTTACTGTCGCATCATAGAACATAGTCTAGGTACGTGAAAAACTTTATAGGGTGGGCTTCAATTCAATGATTCATTGAATCACTGTGACTGTGACTCTGCTCTGTCTGTACTCTGTCTGTAGGCCTACTCTACTACTCTGATACTCTGTGACTGAATCTCAGTGAACTCAGTGATTCAATGAATTAAATGATTGATTTTGTTTTTGTTTCCATTTCACTAATGTGTAATGATCCATTATTCTAAATATAGTCTAAAATTGAAAAATTCTAGTGATTGGGACCGTCGCCTGCCTATAGTATTGTCATTGAACTATTCTCTCTCTTGCACTTTCTTTGTCTCTCTATTGAACTATTGAGTCTATTGGCTAGACTCTAGATTAAAGATTAGATAGAATAGATTGTCTAGATCTAGGCCTCTAGGTCTGTTTAATAGTATTTAATAGTCATTTATATAACTAGATTAGGCCCTATATCTAAAGACTAAAAATGTCTAAAAAGTAAAAAAAGGGCAAAGAGTGGGTAAAGACTAATGACTAAAGTCACTAAAGTGTGGATCTGTGCAGGGCTCAGAAATCAGTGGCTGATTCATTTACTGCAGACTAATCTCTCTATATTATATGGTCATTTCTCTTCTGGCTCAAGCTATTGCTTATCAGCCTGGCAGACTAGAATAGGGTTCCAGCATTTCTTTTACCCTTGTTACCTGCAGCTAGATAAGTGGGTTTCCTACAGGCCTTTGCTTCATCCCTCCCTGATTTGGATATGAAGGGCAGTACAGTCAGGAGACAGCCTACGACCTCGAGCCAAGGGTCCAAACTCATGACTTTTAGCAAGTACTGTCTACCGTTAGACCACACCATCCCCAACAAGTGTCTGTTAGAGGGCAGAGGGCTTCTACTATAAATCTATGTCTCAATTGTACACTAACTGAAAATAATCATTAGGAAATTAAGTTGTCTCACCAAATTTTAAATGACATAATTATTTCTTGATTTTTTTACCTATTTTACTTTTAAAGAAAATGGCAAGCTTAGACCTGGATTCAGATATTCACAGACTGGAGGGCTCAAGTGGTAATGAATCAGGTGGTTTGGTTATCATGAAGAAAGGGCCGGCAAAAGATGGAGACGCAGCGCATACCTTTAAAAGACCAGAGGCCCCTAAGGTGTCACTGCTGGGATTGGATAAACTCGCAGCTTCCAAACGACTGTCGGAAAGTGAAGGTAGCACAACACCAAAGAGGTCTAAGGTTTTATCGTATAATAATGATGAAGAAGATGATGTGGAAGAGGATGAAAATGATAGAACACAACATAAGAAGAAACATAAAGATAAAGATAGGTAAATTGGGGTATTTTTTAAAATAATAAAGCTATAAACTGTAATAAAGTTTTTATAATTAATAATGAATTATGATTATATATACGGATATGTTTTCACTAATGTGAATTGTTTACCTGTTAGACATAGTTAGTATTATTGACTAGCCAAGTTAGTTATTAGTATTATTGACTGGCTGGTTTCTTCTATTTTAACAGTGTCTTTTTTTCAACAACGCACACAATACATGGTTTATTTATGTGTTACAGACATTATCGGCACGCAAGGGAAGAAACTCCATCACACCCTGGCGGTGTTAGCTCGGCTGCCAGGGACAAAGTTGAAAAGCGTCACAGAGACAAAGAACGAGGTATATCAGCCTCATCCTCGAGCAAAGACAAAAGAAAAGACAGAGAGAAAGACAGAAGAAGACATCGAGGTAATATTGAACAGTATTTTAAAAATTAATTTTATTGAATTAAAACAAATTAAATGCTTTATAGGATTAGGTTAATTAAATATAATTGCTTGATCAATGATAGTTAACATGTTTGTGGTCATAGTTGCTATGTACATTTAAAGCTTTTTTATTTTTTTCTTTTACAGAAGGAGACAGTGATCGTAGGTCGTACCGTAGTGATAGGTCAGAGAGGTCGGATAGGTCAGAGAGGTCGGAGAGGGGTGGCAGGGATTGGGAGGAAACACCTGACTCCAGGAGATCTTATGACAGGGATGACATGCCCACACCTAACATAAAAGTCAAAGGTATGCAGTTCCTGTTTATCTTTGAGATGGAGTAGTTTTATCTATTTTAAGATAAAAGTTATATCCTAGTTTAAAGGGGATGGCTTATGAACATGTGTTTGATAACTTCGATAGTCCCTAGTTCGGGCCTCTGGGTAGATGAAGCTTGTCAGCTGGAGACAGAAGCCATCTGTGAGAGAAAACTCCAAAATAAAAAAAAACCTTAAAATTAAAAACAAAGAAGAAGAAGAAATCACTGATGACTTGGCGACAAAACTATGGTAGCAAATCCAGTAAAAAAAGCAGGCTGAAGTTGGAATCAATGGACCATATATTGCTCAGTAAATTCTTGGAGGGAAACCCCCTCCACCACCCTCATTTAATATTACAATTAAGGGTGTTGTCAGGCTGATGTACACTTAATTGCTAATTTCAAAAGTCCGGAGTTCTGATCCCATGCAGAAGAGGCTCAACAGACAGCGACTCATCTAGAATAGAAAATGCCAACATCAAATAATTGCTGCTTTTTAGAACATTCTTGGCTGGACAAAGGCTATGGAAGCAAATCCAGAAAGAAAAGAAGGCTGAAGTCCCTAGTCCTGAAATCAACATACTATATGGTGCAAAATATAATTGTGTTGAAGGAAATCTTCAATATTACAATCAACAAAATAGAAAAAAGAAGAAGATAAGCTAGTTTAATTACCAGATGGTGTGGTTTTACAGTAGCAACTGGGCATACTTTTCAAACTCCCTTCCCCTCCAACATTCAAACCATGTGGAGACTATGCCCCCTGGGAAGAAGTAAAAGTCCAGTAGGAACAAATATAACTATGTGTACATCTTTTTGCTGTTTGTATGGCTAGAGGATGTTGCTCAAGTGGGTTGATATAAGAGAAAGATAACTTAGTTGCCAAATATATATCACTCTGTTATAAAGTACATTTTTTTCAATACAGATACACCATCAAGGTCATCCTGGGATGACGATGACCCGCCCGCCCCCCATAAATCTGTTTGGGATCTCCCCACCCCTCTGCGGGGTCAGAGCCAGCACGGTAAGGCAGACAAGAGGTCAGATAGAAGAGACGAGGGTCGGCACTCTGAGAGAGGAAGTAGAAGGGACAAGACAGGATCAAAGTATGTATCTTTGCACACACTTTCATAACCCAGTCAGTACTTAAGTCACATCAAAGTATGTTCTTTGCACACACTATCATAACCCAGTCAGTACTTAAGTCACATCAAAGTATGTATCTCTGCACACACTATCATAACCCAGTCAGTACTTAAGTCACATCAAAGTATGTATCTTTGCACACAATATCATAACCCAGTCAGTACTTAAGTCACATCAAAGTATTTATCTCTGCACACATTATCATAACCTAGTCAGTACTTAAGTCATATAAAGTATGTTCTTTGCACACATTATCATAACCCAGTCAGTACTTAAGTCACATCAAAGTATGTATCTCTGCACACACTATCATAACCCAGTCAGTACTTAAGTCACATCAAAGTATGTATCTCTGCACACATTATCATAACCCAGTCAGTACTTAAGTCACATCAAAGTATGTATCTCTGCACACACTATCATAACCCAGTCAGTACTTAAGTCACATCAAAGTATGTATCTCTGCACACACTATTATAACCCAGTCAGTACTTAAGTCACATCAAAGTATGTATCTCTGCACACACTATTATAACCCAGTCAGTACTTAAGTCACATCAAAGTATGTATCTCTGCACACACTATTATAACCCAGTCAGTACTTAAGTCACATCAAAGTATGTATCTCTGCACACACTATTATAACCCAGTCAGCACTAAAGTCATATAAAGTAAAAAAGTAAAGTTCCCTTTTGCAACCTGATAACCCATGGGGCAAGTGAAGTAGAGTTAATCTGTTTCTGTTACTTCGGCAAGTGAAGTAGAGTTAATCTGTTTCTGTGACCTCGGCAAGTGAAGTAGAGTTAATCTGTTTCTGTGACTTCGGCATATAAAGGGATAGTGTGGTCAGCACTATACTAAGAGGCCTTTACTTTCCCTAACATGAGTTAGGTACCCATCAGAACTGGGTAAACTTTCTACAGACTTGAATCCTGATTCAAACTAGAAACTTTCATGTTACCAGTCTAGCGCTGTACTTCTAGGCCACACTGTTTCATACCTAAGTCACAGGCGGTTGATCAACTAGAGCTTATCTGTTTCACTGACCTCATCATATTAAGGAATTGTGTGGTCAGTACTAAGCCCAGCTGGTTTAGTTTTTCCTAACCACTGGGTGGGCTCAGCTACAAACTCTAATCCAGGATCCAAACTCAAGACTTTCAGGTTAGCTGTCATGAGCGCTACCACCTGACCACTCTGTCCCTAAAATTGCACATTTTTAAACTGCTTTAAACAAATAAATGTTAAGCAATTCTGGATTACATAGAGAATATAAAAACAATGAGTTGTTTTACTCTTGATTTGTTATAGCATATGGCCTAAACATTACTTTTAAGTGATGACAATATTCTATGTGTATGTGTGTTCTACCTATCCTGTGATCTTTTGATTGACAGGTCAAGACGGGATGAGTTTACACCTAAGGCCACGCCCACTTACAAGTACAATGAATGGATGAAAGACAGAAAAATTCAGTACACCCCTAAGGACGGTGAAAGACCAGGTACATGAATCCAGGATATTCATTTAACATTGAAGCTATCACTGGCTTAGCCATTCATTCACCTTAAAACATCTTTTTGATATCAAATTTAAGCTTGCCTCAAAATAAATTCAACCATCTTTTATGAAGTTATCCATTTAGTTCATGTTCTTTTTTTGTGTTGCATTAAGACTAAAGGTAACACACAAAAGTCTAGGCTTGTTTACCTTTTATATAGATTCCAATCTCTTTAGTTACTAATATTAATGTAATCATAAATCATAGGAGACAATGCTGGTTTAGTGAATTCTTTGAGATAAATGGCATTGCTTGTACTTTTTTTTTTGGCTTTTGTGTATAATTTGAAATAGTTCCTTGCATTCATGCCTTATTTTCTTTCATCATTATGTTTATTTTGACATCCTTTCATAACAAAAGTCAGTGTGTTCCTTATATTTCAGCCCATTAATTGTTATATTTATCTTGTCATAATTACATACAATAAGTTAATGTGTTGATTTTTTGTTGATATAAGCTACACATTTTAATTTATTTATTGCTATTTTGCATCAAACCAATATGTGTGACCTAATACAAGCACATAAAAAAGGACAGTAAAAGCATATAACAGCCCACCAAAAAGTCTACATAATTAAGTTTAATTTATTTATGCTATCATGCATCAAACCAATATGCGTGACCTTAATACAAGCATATAAAAAAAGTGAAGTAAAAGCATATAACAGCCACACAAAAGTCCACACAAATAAGTTGTGTTGTTTCTTTCCAGGAAAAGAAAATATGTTGGAGTTTGAATCACGAAAAAGTCCTCATAATTAAGTCGTGTTGTTTTATTATGTCGAGGAAAAGAGTTTGAACCACGAAAAAGTCCTCATAATTAAGTGGTGTTGTTTTATTATGTCCAGGAAAAGAAAACGTGTTGGAGTTTGAATCACTAAAAAAGTCCACATAATTAAGCCATGTTGTCTTTCAGGAAAAGAAAACGTTTTGGAGTTTGAATCAGAGGAAGACCGCCAGGAGTGGGAGAGCGAACAAAAGCGTCTGGACCGCGAGTGGTACAACATGGACGAGGGCTACGACGACGAGAACAACCCTTTCTCTGGCACGTCGCAGGCCTACACCAAGAAGAAGGAGGAGGAGATGGAGATGAAGAAGAAGAAGAGGATGTCAGCACAGCAGAGGCAGATTAATAAGGTGAGGAGGAGTGGGCAATAGATAGGACATGGTTTCTTTTTGTATCAGGCTCAAAGACCCAGTACTAGCCAGCTAAAGATGGACTCTTAATATACATTTGTCATATCTACTTCTGATATCCATCTTTGATATCCACATCTTCTAATATCCACTTGTGATATCTGCTTCTAATATTAACTTCTGATATTACTTCAAATATCCATTTCTTATGTCTAGTTCTAATATCTGCTTCTAATATTCACTTCTCATTTATACATCTGATATCTACTGCTTATATCCACTTTTAAAATCTATTGATATCTTCTTCTAATATCCACTTTTGATATCCATTTGTTATATCTAGTTCTAATATCTGCTTCTAATATTCACTTCTCATTTATACTTTTGATATCTACTTCTTATATCCACTTTTAATATCCATTGATATCGACTTCTAATATCCACTTTTAATATCTATTGATATCTACTTCTAATATGCCCTCTTGAAATCTAGTTCTAATATCCACCTGATATCCACTTCTGGTAACCACCTCTGATATCCACTCCTCAAATCCATAGATATCCAAAAGATTACTTCTAATATCCACTTCTCTTATCCACTTCTGATATCTACATCTAATATCCATTTCTTATGTATAGTTGATATCCACTTCTTATATCCACTTCTGATATCTACCTCTATTATCCAGTTCTAAAAATATGGGGTACACAATTCCTCTATCCTTCAATACCATAGACACCAAGATCTCACCAATGGACCTACAAAATCAAACTTTCCTTGTTTGAATTTGACCTTTCATTGATTGATATTCTAATAATTTTTGTGTTAAACAGGACAATGAACTCTGGGAGACGAACAGAATGCTGCGCAGTGGTGTCGTCAACAGGGTGAACTTTGATGAGGATTTTGAGGATGAGAATGAGGCGAGGGTGCACCTGCAAGTTCTTAATATTGTCCCTCCGTTTTTAGATGGTCGGATTGTCTTTACTAAACAGCCAGAGCCAGTTGTCCCACTTAGGGTGAGTAGGCTTAAGAAAAAACATCTGTGACATTAATTCTTTTGCCTATTTTATTTTGCACCGTTTTGGCTTGGTTTGGATATATTATTTAAAATAGTCTGTTTTGTGGGATATTTTTTTTTTTTTGCACAAGGGACACAACTTAGAAATACAGGTATTTTATTATGTCTAAGTAATTTCTTGAGTAGTGTCCCTTGTATATAACTTATGAAAATGATGTATGCCATTTTTGTATGCTTAGGTGTAAATAACTGATGAACATGGTGTAACGCTTAGTGGTTGATTATTTGAAAATTGCCTATTAATTCCATTAACATAACACCATAAAAAAAAAATGGAATATCTAAAACTGGTTCCAAAAAAAATAAAATAAAAATACTCCTTTATTTAAACATCTCTCTAGGATTCCACCTCAGACATGGCTGTTGTGTCCAGGAAAGGCTGCCCAGTGGTCAGGATACACAGGGAACAGAAGGAGAGAAAGAAAGCACAGAAGAAAGAGTGGGAGCTGGCTGGCACCAACATTGGTAACATCATGGGCATTAAAAAGAAAGATGACGAAGAAGTAATTTCTCTTTGCTTTAAAATTATTTTTTTTTTATATCGGCTCTGTCATTTCATCCTTATTGGCTGGTGTTTAAAGTAATTTCTCTGTATAAAAAATAATTGTTTCTACTAATTTTTTTTTATTCTGCTCAAATAGAGAAGATAGCAGCTATAAATATAGCCACTGCATTCTGAACAAAAATAACTCTGGACAAAAGGGAAGAAATGAGCTATAGAGATAGAGTCAGCTTTAGAGATAGCCTTAAGTTTTCTATAAAAAAAATAATTGTTCCAACAAATTTGTTGCTTTACAGGACAAAAGGGAAGCAACCAGCTACATGGATGACCTTAAGTTTTCTATTAAAAAAATAATTGTTTTAACAAATTTGTTGGTTTACAGGACAAAAGGGAAGAAACCAGCTACAGGGATGACCTTAAGTTTTCTATTTAAAAAATAATTGTTTTAACAAATTTGTTGTTTACAGGACAAAAGGGAAGAAACCAGCTACATGGATGACCTTAAGTTTTCTATTAAAAAAATAATTGTTTTTTGTAAACAAATTTGTTGCCTTACAGGACAAAAGGGAAGAAACCAGTTACAGGGATGACCTTAAGTTTTCTATTTAAAAAATAATTGTTTTAACAAATTTGTTGCTTTACAGGACAAAAGGGAAGAAACCAGTTACAGGGATGACCTTAAGTTTTCTATTTAAAAAATAATTGTTTTAACAAATTTGTTGCTTTACAGGACAAAAGGGAAGAAACCAGTTACAGGGATGACCTTAGGTTTTATGTAAAAAAAATAATTGTTTTAACAAATTTGTTGCTTTACAGGACAAAAGGGAAGAAACCAGTTACAGGGATGACCTTAAGTTTTCTATTAAAAAAATAATTGTTCCAACAAATTTGTTGCTTTACAGGACAAAAGGGAAGAAACCAGTTACAGGGATGACCACAAGTTTGCTGATGTCATGCAGAGTAAGAACGAGGCTGTCAGTGACTTTGCCATGAAGAGATCATTCAGAGAGCAGAGACAGTACCTGCCTATTTTTGCTGTGCGCAACCAGGTACCAAAATAGTTTTATGTAACTGCGGTATTCTTTTTGTTTAGTTTAACAAGCTGTTTTGTATTTACTACATCATTCAGATAAAAAAAATTTGATTTATTTTTAAGATGTGTTATAAGGTAAAATATTATAAATTTAAGCACTTGGTTTCTATTTAAATAATTTATTTATACTTTAAAAAAAAACATTTTTTTCCCCAGCTTCTTACAATAATCCGAGACAACAGTGTGATTATCATTGTTGGAGAAACAGGCTCAGGGAAAACTACACAGTTGACTCAGGTAATTTTTATCTTTCCAATTTAAAAAAAAAGCATAATTAGTATTGCTTCTTCTTCTTCATTCTTGTAGTCTAGGGGGATCATTATTGTGCCACTAGTACCCTTCTGATCATAATTATCCATTCCACTTTGTCTACTTAAATCCTCAATGCTTCTCCAAGTAAACGAATGCAAACATAGCATTGCTAGACTTTTATAATGTTGATGTTTTCGTATGACCTATATTATCATGGAGTCATTTTCTTTCTATTTTGCCCACCAGTACCTCCACGAAGATGGTTACACCAAGTTTGGAATGATAGGCTGCACCCAACCACGTCGTGTAGCTGCCATGTCTGTGGCTAAGCGTGTGGCTGAGGAGATGGATGTCAAGCTAGGAGAGGAGGTCGGATACGCTATCCGTTTTGAGGATTGCACGTCTGAAGTAAGTTTCATCTTTTTATCTAATCAAAAAAGTTATTAAACCATTAGCATAAATATTTTAATAGTGTATTTTCTTAGATAGAAATGCCCTAAAACAACATGAGCCTTCATTTTCCCCTTCAACCCCATCTTAAAAATAATACCTTAAAAATATATTCACTATGTTATTATATAGTTATTGTAAAACATATTTGTTTTAAAAAGTTTACTAATCATAACTATTTGATCCAGTGGCTTAAAAGCTAATAGCATTATCAATGTAGCTAATTCATTGCATTCCCAATGTGTTAGTTTCAAACCATTACTCAGTTGTTTTTTTTTATGTGCTAATAAATAATGGTAAAAGGATTATTTATTGAATTGTCAGAGAATTTTATACGAATAGGCATAAAAATAATGTATAACATTATCAGAGAACTATGATCAAGTACATGACTGATGGTATAAAATAATTGATAAAATTGTCAGAAAACTATGATCAAGTACATGACTGATGGTATACAATGATAAAATTGTCAGAAAACTATGATCAAGTACATGACTGATGGTATACAATGATAAAATTGTCAGAAAACTATGATCAAGTACATGACTGATGGTATAAAAATTATGTATAAAATTGTCAGAAAACTATGATCAAGTACATGACTGAAGGTATAAAAATTATGTATAAAATTGTCAGAAAACTATGATCAAGTACATGACTGATGGTATAAAAATTATGTATAAAATTGTCAGAAAACTATGATCAAGTACATGACTGATGGTATAAAAATTATGTATAAAATTGTCAGAAAACTATGATCAAGTACATGACTGATGGTATAAAAATTATGTATAAAATTGTCAGAAAACTATGATCAAGTACATGACTGATGGTATAAAAATTATGTATAAAATTGTCAGAAAACTATGATCAAGTACATGACTGATGGTATAAAAATTATGTATAAAATTGTCAGAAAACTATGATCAAGTACATGACTGATGGTATAAAAATTATGTATAAAATTGTCAGAAAACTATGATCAAGTACATGACTGATGGTATAAAAATTATGTATAAAATTGTCAGAAAACTATGATCAAGTACATGACTGATGGTATAAAAATTATGTATAAAATTGTCAGAAAACTATGATCAAGTACATGACTGATGGTATAAAAATTATGTATAAAATTGTCAGAAAACTATGATCAAGTACATGACTGATGGTATAAAAATTATGTATAAAATTGTCAGAAAACTATGATCAAGTACATGACTGATGGTATAAAAATTATGTATAAAATTGTCAGAAAACTATGATCAAGTACATGACTGATGGTATAAAAATTATGTATAAAATTGTCAGAAAACTATGATCAAGTACATGACTGATGGTATAAAAATTATGTATAAAATTGTCAGAAAACTATGATCAAGTACATGACTGATGGTATAAAAATTATGTATAAAATTGTCAGAAAACTATGATCAAGTACATGACTGATGGTATAAAAATTATGTATAAAATTGTCAGAAAACTATGATCAAGTACATGACTGATGGTATAAAAATTATGTATAAAATTGTCAGAAAACTATGATCAAGTACATGACTGATGGTATAAAAATTATGTATAAAATTGTCAGAAAACTATGATCAAGTACATGACTGATGGTATAAAAATTATGTATAAAATTGTCAGAAAACTATGATCAAGTACATCACTGATGGTATAAAAATTATGTATAAAATTGTCAGAAAACTATGATCAAGTACATGACTGATGGTATAAAAATTATGTATAAAATTGTCAGAAAACTATGATCAAGTACATCACTGATGGTATAAAATAATAAAATTGTTAGAAAACTATGATCAAGTACATGACTGATGGTATAAAATAATAAAATTGTCAGAAAACTATGATCAAGTACATGACAGATGGTATAAAATAATAAAATTGTCAGAAAACTATGATCAAGTACATGACAGATGGTATAAAATAATAAAATTGTCAGAAAACTATGATCAAGTACATCACTGATAGTATAAAATAATAAAATTGTCAGAAAACTATGATCAAGTACATGACAGATGGTATCCTGCTGAGAGAGTCACTCAGGGAGTCTGACCTGGACAACTACAGTGCAATAATTATGGACGAGGCTCACGAGAGATCCCTCAACACAGATGTCTTGTTTGGTCTACTGCGAAATGTACGTCTGCTTTTACTTTTATTCCTTGTAGCTCATTATTTGCAACTTACAACATACTTAATATTCAAACACCTTTAATATTTCTTATGGTTAAGTCTATTATATAGTAAATTCATACTGAGTTTTTTCAAATGTAAAATTAAAAATATTTTAGTTAAGTCACAATTTGAACAAACTGAGGAGAGATTTTTGGATTTCTGGAAAAACATAACTATGTTATTCTATTTCTAATGCCAGTAAGTAGCAAATTTCGGTTGAAGCTGAATTTTTAATGAAAATGTATTAATGGATTGAATAATAATCTAAAAGTTTTATTTCTGTTTAGAGAAGAGAGCTATGTATAAATATATAATTAAATTTATGAAAGAGATGAGTGTTGAAACATTTAAATATTTCTTAGATTATAAATGTATAAAAAAAAAAACCATTTCCATACCAGTCTTATGAATATGTACTTTACATTATGAAAGAGATGAGTATTGAAGCGAATACATGTTACTAAGATTTAAATGTATACCATAAAAACATTTCCATACCAAGTTAAAAAATGTTCTATTCAACAATTTTGTTTAGTTTTTGAATTATAACGATGAGTTGTGAATTCTTTAACAAAACTTCATTGTTGTGTATGAGGCTCTTATGTGTTTTTTTATTACGTTACAAAAACGTGTTCCAGGTAGTGGCCAGACGTCATGACCTGAAACTTATAGTGACGTCTGCCACCATGGACGCCACCAAGTTCGCCATGTTCTTTGGCAATGTTCCTGTGTTCACCATACCTGGCCGGACATTCCCTGTTGATGTCCTGTATTCCAAGAACCCTCAGGAGGATTATGTTGATGCTGCTGTCAAACAGGCTTTACAGGTTCATCTTGGTGGTCAGCCAGGTGAGTTTTGTGGTAGTCAGATGGGTGGGATTTTTGGTGGTCAGATGGGTGGGATTTTGGTGGTCAGATGGGTGGGATTTTGGTGGTCAGATGGGTGGGATTTTGGTGGTCAGATGGGTGGGTTTTGTGGTCAGATGGGTGGGATTTTGGTAGTCAGATGGGTGGGATTTTGGTGGTCAGATGGGTGGGATTTTGGTGGTCAGATGGGTGGGATTTTGGTGGTCAGATGGGTGGGTTTTTGGTGGTCAGATGGGTGGGATTTTGGTGGTCAGATGGGTGGGATTTTGGTGGTCAGATGGGTGGGATTTTGGTGGTCAGATGGGTGGAATTTTGGTGGTCAGATGGGTGGGTTTTTGGTGGTCAGATGGGTGGGATTTTGGTGGTCAGATGGGTGGGATTTTGGTGGTCAGATGGGTGGGTTTTGTGGTCAGATGGGTGGGATTTTGGTAGTCAGATGGGTGGGATTTTGGTGGTCAGATGGGTGGGATTTTGGTGGTCAGATGGGTAGGATTTTGGTGGTCAGATGGGTGGCATTTTGGTGGTCAGATGGGTGGGATTTTGGTGGTCAGATGGGTGGGATTTTTGTGGTCAGATGGGTGGGTTTTGTGGTCAGATGTGTGGGATTTTGGTAGTCAGATGGGTGGGATTTTGGTGGTCAGATGGGTGGGATTTTGGTGGTCAGATGGGTGGGATTTTGGTGGTCAGATGGGTGGGATTTTGGTGGTCAGATGGGTGGGATTTTGGTGGTCAGATGGGTGGGATTTTGGTGGTCAGATGGGTGGGATTTTGGTGGTCAGATGGGTGGGATTTTGGTGGTCAGATGGGTGGGATTTTGGTGGTCAGATGGGTGGGATTTTGGTGGTCAGATATGTGGGTTATTTAGTAGTCAGATGGGTGGGATTTTGGTGGTCACGGTGGGATTTTGGTGGTCAGATGGGTGGGATTTTCGTAATTAGATGGGTGGGATTTCAGTGGTCAGATGGGTGAGATTTTGGGGGTCAGATAGGTGGGATTTTGGGGGTCAGATGGGTGGGATTTTGATGGTCAGATGGGTGTGAATTTGGTGGTCAGATGGGTGTGAATTTGGGGGTCATATGGGTGGGACTTTGGTGGTCAGATGGGTGGGACTTTGGTGGTCAGATGGGTGGGTTATTTGGTAGTCAGTTGGGTGGGATTTTAGTGGTCAGATGGGTGGGATTTTGGTGGTCAGATGGGTGGGTTATTTGGTAGTCAGATGGGTGGGATTTTGGTGGTCACGGTGGGATTTTGGTGGTCAGATGGGTGGGATTTTCATAGTTAGATGGGTGGGATTTCAGTGGTCAGATGGGTGGGATTTTGGGGGTCAGTTAGGTGGGATTTTGGGGGTCAGATGGGTGGGACTTTGGTGGTCAGATGGGTGGAATTTTGGTAGTCAGATGGGTGGGATTTTAGTGGTCAGATGGGTGGGATTTTGGTGGTCAGATGGGTGGGTTATTTGGTAGTCAGATGGGTGGGTTATTTGGTAGTCAGATGGGTGGGATTTTGGGGGTCAGATGGGAGGGATTTTGGGGGTCAGATGGGTGGGATTTTGGTGGTCAGATGGGTGGGTTATTTGGTAGTCAGATGGGTGGGATTTTGGGGGTCAGATGGGTGGGATTTTGGGGGTCAGATGGGTGGGATTTTGGTGGTCAGATGGGTGGGATTTTGGTGGTCAGATGCGTGGGATTTTGGTGGTAAGATGGGTGGGATTTTGGTGGTCAGATGGGTGGGATTTTGGTGGTCAGATGGGTGATATTTTGGTGGTCAGATGGGTGGGATTTTGGTGGTCAGATGGGTGGGTTTTTGGTGGTCAGATGGGTGGGATTTTGGTGGTCAGATGGGTGGGATTTTCATAGTTAGATGGGTGGGATTTCAGTGGTCAGATGGGTGGGATTTTGGGGGTCAGTTAGGTGGGATTTTGGGGGTCAGATGGGTGGGACTTTGGTGGTCAGATGGGTGGAATTTTGGTAGTCAGATGGGTGGGATTTTAGTGGTCAGATGGGTGGGATTTTGGTGGTCAGATGGGTGAGTTATTTGGTAGTCAGATGGGTGGGATTTTGGGGGTCAGATGGGTGGGATTTTGGTGGTCAGATGGGTGGGATTTTGGTGGTCAGATGGGTGGGATTTTGGTGGTCAGATGGGTGGGATTTTGGTGGTCAGATGGGTGGGATTTTGGTGGTCAGATGGGTGATATTTTGGTGGTCAGATGGGTGGGATTTTGGTGGTCAGATGGGTGGGTTTTTGGTGGTCAGATGGGTGGGATTTTGGTGGTCAGATGGGTGGGATTTTGGTGGTCAGATGGGTGGGTTTTGTGGTCAGATGGGTGGGATTTTGGTAGTCAGATGGGTGGGATTTTGGTGGTCAGATGGGTGGGATTTTGGTGGTCAGATGGGTGGGATTTTGGTGGTCAGATGGGTGGGATTTTGGTGGTCAGATGGGTGGGATTTTGGTGGTCAGATGGGTGGGATTTTGGTGGTCAGATGGGTGGGATTTTGGTGGTCAGATGGGTGGGATTTTGGTGGTCAGATGGGTGGGATTTTGGTGGTCAGATGGGTGGGTTTTGTGGTCAGATGGGTGGGATTTTGGTAGTCAGATGGGTGGGATTTTGGTGGTCAGATGGGTGGGATTTTGGTGGTCAGATGGGTGGGATTTTGGTGGTCAGATGGGTGGGATTTTGGAGGTCAGATGGGTGGGATTTTGGTGGTCAGATGGGTGGGATTTTGGTGGTCAGATGGGTGGGATTTTGGTGGTCAGATGGGTGGGTTTTGTGGTCAGATGGGTGGGATTTTGGTAGTCAGATGGGTGGGATTTTGGTGGTCAGATGGGTGGGATTTTGGTGGTCAGATGGGTGGGATTTTGGTGGTCAGATGGGTGGGATTTTGGTGGTCAGATGGGTGGGATTTTGGTGGTCAGATGGGTGGGATTTTGGTGGTCAGATATGTGGGTTATTTAGTAGTCAGATGGGTGGGATTTTGGTGGTCACGGTGGGATTTTGGTGGTCAGATGGGTGGGATTTTCGTAGTTAGATGGGTGTGAATTTGGTGGTCAGATGGGTGTGAATTTGGGGGTCATATGGGTGGGACTTTGGTGGTCAGATGGGTGGGACTTTGGTGGTCAGATGGGTGGGTTATTTGGTAGTCAGATTGGTGGGATTTTAGTGGTCAGATGGGTGGGATTTTGGTGGTCAGATGGGTGGGATTTTGGTGGTCACAGTGGGATTTTGGTGGTCAGATGGGTGGGATTTTCATAGTTAGATGGGTGGGATTTCAGTGGTCAGATGGGTGGGATTTTGGGGGTCAGTTAGGTGGGATTTTTGGGGTCAGATGGGTGGGACTTTGGTGGTCAGATGGGTGGAATTTTGGTAGTCAGATGGGTGGGATTTTAGTGGTCAGATGGGTGGGATTTTGGTGGTCAGATGGGTGAGTTATTTGGTAGTCAGATGGGTGGGATTTTGGGGGTCAGATGGGTGGGATTTTGGTGGTCAGATGGGTGGGTTTTGTGGTCAGATGGGTGGGATTTTGGTGGTCAGATGGGTGGGTTATTTGGTAGTCAGATGGGTGGGATTTTGGGGGTCAGATGGGTGGGATTTTGGGGGTCAGATGGGTGGGATTTTGGTGGTCAGATGGGTGTGAATTTGGTGGTCAAATGGGTGTGAATATGGGGGTCATATGGGTGGGACTTTGGTAGTCATAATGGTGGGATTTCGGTGGTCACACATATGGGTTTTGTGATTGTGATGGTCAACACAAGTGGGTTTTTGATGGTCAGCTAAATAGTTTTTGGTTAGTTGGTGGTCAGATCGGTTTTAGTTTTATCAGGTTTTTGTTCTGTCGACCAGGTTGATTTTGTTTTATGGGTGTTTTTTGTGTGTTCTGTGGGTTTAAAAAATAGGACTATTATGGTATAAAAAGTGAAAAAAAATGTAAGTTTAACAATTATGTTGCTGTTTATAAATATTATTTAAATGTTCAGTAAATCCTTTGTTGTGAACAACAATCAACACACCCAGAAAATATACTTTGGGTGTATGCAGTAGTGATTTGTTGCTTCATGGACCTCAACATGAGAAGAAATTGCTAAAAAATACTAGATTTGGTTTAGTTTTTAAGTTTTAAATAAAATTAAGTGGAATTACCATTTTAAAATGAAACATCTTTATTGCGATCAGTGCTTTATTTAATTGTTTATTATCCACTCAGAAGTATTTAATCCTAATTTTTTAATCCATACAATAGGTGACATGCTCATATTTATGCCTGGTCAAGAGGACATTGAGGTCACGTGTGAGCTTATATCAGGTAAAATTAAAAAAAACTATATTTAGCTTAATGTCTGTTTGTCTATTGGACTATCTCTTTTGCACATTGTTTATTAGTGCTATCCCTTAGTAACTTATCTACTCGTGCTTCCCACTCTCCAATGAAAATGATGAGATTCTGTCTCTTTTGTAATTATCTCCCTTGAACGGATGCCCTCTTTAGTTCTACAACCATGTACATTTGTTCTATCTTTAGAGCGACTGGGTGAGTTGGATGAAGCCCCACCTCTGGCCATCTTGCCCATTTACTCCCAGCTGCCCAGTGACCTGCAGGCCAAGATCTTCCAGAAGGCGCCGGACGGTGTTAGGAAATGTGTTGTGGCCACCAACATTGCGGAAACCTCACTAACAGGTAATGTAAAGCACACAGTGAAACTAATTTTGAATTTAGCTTATTTTTATTGAAAATTATTTAATATGTCAATTTATTTTATTTATTTTAATTAAAAATTTTATCAGATGCCTGATTTAAAAATACTTTATCCAGCATTTTTAAATTCTGTTTTCATTAAATCGATCTTGAGTTTAAAACACTCCCTTAAAATAGGCCTTGCAGTTTTTGCTACATTTTCAATTCGATTTAATTTTTCAACTACTTTTGTCTCAGGGGTTTAAACCTGGTGCCTGTGTGGTAATATATTGGGCTGGCTGGCTAAGGTTTTGTCCTATCCACCCCTTACCTCACCCCTAACAGTTTAAAAATCCTACATGTCATTATGTGGACAACAAGTAAAAATTAAATTAGAATTTGATTGGGTTCAAGAAGGTTTTACTTTTTTCATATACAAATTAGAGAATATGTTTCAAGGTTGGTTATTGTCTGTGTAATGTCCTTTTAAACTTGCTGGAGGAATTTGGCAAAGTGTACTGGAGTCTTAAACCTTGACTTAAGAAGAGATTGTGCAGTTTGCTCCACGCCCAGCTGCCAGCTACCTTTCTCTAACTCATGTCATTTACCCATCAGAATTGTTTGGGCTCAGGTGCTAGTAGTCGTTTGCTCTATTTCTACACCATGCTGTCCCCCATCATTTTGATAATGAGTACATGAAAATTTGTTCCAGTGGACGGCATCATGTTTGTCATAGACTCTGGCTACTGCAAGCTGAAGGTCTACAACCCAAAGATTGGCATGGACGCCCTCCAGATCTTCCCCATCAGTCAGGTGGGCTTCAATTAATTAGTTTAATTTCATTAATGATAATTAGCTTGTTATAGAGATGCTTGCTGTGCAAAAACTGACAAAGTCACTGCACATGGAGAAATATTATAAGGCTGTTCTAGATCTTTCTGTATAGAGGTACGATATAGAATACGTGAAGAAGAATAATTTATTGTAAACTAGATTTGCACATGCAACTTTATGTATCTGTTTCGCAGGCTAATGCCAACCAGAGGTCAGGTCGAGCTGGTAGGACTGGACCAGGGTGAGTGTTCCATAACACCATCAGTAATATGTCTCATGATACTAACCCAGAGCCTAACTCTAACCTAACTCTATGTTCGTATTCTTGAATACTCAAATATTTGGGATTTTCCACCTATTTCTTAAAAATATGTATCAAGACAACAAGATCTATGTGGTGTATAACTACATCAGTTGTAGTAGGACACACCAAGTTAAACTGAGGGAAATAATTAACAGAAGAGTATTAATAGCTGGTGCACTAAATTCTCTTTAATTATTTTTTGTTCTTAATTGTTAAAATTGGAGGGGGATTTCCTTCAATACTGTTAAGTATTACGTGTCAACGTGTTATGCACTATATGACCCGTTGACTCTGATATCAGCTTAACTGTCTGGATTAGCTTCCATAGCCATTATCCACCCAAGATCGGTCTACAAGACAGCAGTCATTTGAATTAGGAGTTTTGACTCCTAGATGGGTTGCTGTCACCAGCTGTTGAGCTTCAATAGCCTGTGTTTTAAAGCAGGATTTTTGTATTTAGCAATCATAAGCTGCTCCCCCTCCCCTTCACTGTTAATGAACATTTTTTTTGTACTGTATTGTTTTCCTATAACTATCAATAAATAGGATAGTTCCATCATGTTTTTATGACGGGTCTGCAACACTGCCTGAATGGACATTTTCCCGAGTAAAATAAATGTCCGAATGGGAATTTGCCTTAATGCATTTGTCACGTTCTGTCAAATGTCCATTTATTGCAAATGTCCATTTCGGCAAGTAACATTCATGCAAATATCTTTCAGGCAAATGTCCGTCTCATGTTTATGACTTGTTGGAATCTTGTTTCCTGTGTTCCAGCCAAGCGTACAGACTGTACACACAGAGGCAGTACAAGGACGAGCTGCTGATCACCACAGTGCCAGAAATACAGAGGACCAACCTGGCCAATGTGGTGCTGCTCTTGAAGTCCTTGGGTGTTCAGGACCTGCTCCAGTTCCATTTCATGGACCCCCCTCCTGAGGTCAGTTGTAATACCTGAACCTGTCCATTTCATGGACCCCCCTCCTGAGGTCAGTTGTAATACCTGAACCTGTCCATTTCATGGACCCCCCTCCTGAGGTCAGTTGTAATACCTGAACCTGTCCATTTCATGGACCCCCCTCCTGAGGTCAGTTGAGATACTTGGGCCTAAGTCCATTAAATGGAACCCCCTCCCCCTAGGTCAGTTAACTTATCTGAACCTGGGTCGATTTCTGAGCTTAGATTCAAATTGCAGTTTATCTATTTAAAAAAAAAAATAAAGCTTAGCATGGCTAATGTACACAGTTATCATCATCAATGTCATGCTGATCAGTTTTGTTATAATATAATGTAAAAATAGACTTATTTACCTTGTAGGCCTATACAAAAATAAGTGGAAAATATTTGTGTTTAAAAAAATGTTTAGAAAAGTATCCTGCTGTTGTGGGAAATCAATGCTGTTGTTACTAATGGTAGGCAGCCTTGTGCAATGTGCAATAACTATCCAGTATCTGCCAGAGTATACTTATAGAAATCACCATTTACATATGTGCCTGCAGACAAGAGATGGTTTGGAATATTTCTCATTTGACCAAGTGTTTTGTAACAAATTAGGAGAACATTTTGCACTCAATATTCTAGTTGTTTTATATTTCAAAGGACAACATTTTGCACTCAATATACTAGTTGTTTTTCAAAGGACAACATTTTGCACTCCATGTAAAAGCTGTTTTATATTCTCAGGACAACATCTTGAACTCCATATATCAGCTGTTTTATATTTTCAGGACAACATCTTGAACTCCATGTACCAGCTGTGGGTGCTGGGCGCACTGGACAACACTGGGGCCCTGACTTCTCTGGGTCGCAACATGGTAGAGTTCCCACTGGACCCGGCCCTGTCTAAGATGTTGATTGTGTCTGTTGGCATGGGCTGCAGCTCTGACTGTTTGGTGAGTCCATGGTTTTTTTTTAAATTCCAGTAATCAGATTATAAATCCAGTTTTTAACACAAAATCAAGCATAGATTTTTTTATCCATTTCAATCTTTTTAAATTTTTTTTTATCTTATCTTATTATTTTACCATTCATTCCCGCAGTCCCAGAGATTAGTAAGTAAATTTCCCTTTCAAACCAGATGGTCTATGGGGCAGGTGAAGTAGAGTTCACTTGCTTCTGTGACCTCTATGAAGAGATAGTGTGGTCAGCACTATGCCCAGCCGCCTTTACTTTCCCTAACGTGAGCTACATACTCATCAGAGTTGGGTGGACTCAGGGACAGACTACTGACTTGAACCCGGATTCAAACTCGAGACATACTGGTTAGCAGTCCAGCTCTCTACTGCTAGACCATTCAGTCCCAGAAATTAGTTTACCAATAATTCCCTCAGTCCCAGAGATTAGTTTACCATTCATTCCCTCAGTCCCTGAGATTATTTAACCATTCATTCCCTCAGTCCCAGATATTCGTTTACCATTAATTTCCTCAGTCCCAGAGATTAGTTCACCATTAATTAATCAAGTAATTTATGGTCTGACTTTTTATCCTTTAGTTTACCATTCATTCCCTCAGTCCCTGAGATTATTTAACCATTCATTCCCTCAGTCCCAGATAATAGTTTACCAATAATTCCCTCAGTCCCAGAGATTAGTTTACCATTCATTCCCTCAGTCCCTGAGATTATTTAACCATTCATTCCCTCAGTCCCAGATATTCGTTTACCATTAATTTCCTCAGTCCCAGAGATTAGTTCACCATTAATTAATCAAGTAATTTATGGTCTGACTTTTTATCCTTTATACATTCTAAACATCATTACTATCTATAAACCAAGTTCCATAAAACATATCTGGAAAAATAATTAAGGAAAGAAATACAATGTTGTAATAGGAATGTTTCTTTTATTGAAGGTTAATTTTAAAAAACTGTACAAAACTTAAACTTTGATAAGCTGAATACCTCTTAGAGGGTAAAATTTTGTTTTAGTGACAACTATAAATTATACTGAAAAAAATGTCTGTGTTTACTAAAAACTCAAACAGCACAGATAATAAAACAATTTAAATTATTTCAAGAGATGTACATTTATTATCACAATATCCACAGACATTCTATTTGTCTCTGAGTTAAATTTATCAAGACCAAACCAAATACAATCATTAATTAATGTCACCAGCAGTATTTTAAAATAATATTACTGTGATAGTAATAACAAAATATAAAAAAAACATTTTAATTGACATACGGGTTTGGTTTGAATTGAAACCATGCATTCATTGATCATTAGCAAAGCCAAAAACATCAATATCTGTAAGAATACTGTTTTACTGATAATATAGTCCTTTTGACCCTCTCATTGTCAACTCTTTAAAAGTCCCATTAACCCACAGATGCAGTCCTATTAATCTCCAGACACTCCCATTAACCCTCAGACACAGTCCCATTAACCCTCAGAGTTCCATTAACCCTCAGACACAGTCCCATTAAACCTCAGACACAGTCCCCTTAACCCTCAGAGTTCCATTAACCCTCAGACACAGTCCCATTAACCCACAGACACAGTTCCATTAACCCTCAGACACAGTCCCATTAACCCTCAGACACAGTCCCCTTAACCCTCAGAGTTCCATTAACCCTCAGACACAGTCCCATTAACCCACAGACACAGTTCCATTAACCCTCAGACACAGTTCCATTAACCCTCAGACACAGCCCCATTAACCCTCAGACACAGTCCCATTAACCCTCAGAGTTCCATTAACCCTCAGACACAGTTCCATTAACCCTCAGACACAGTCCCATTAACCCTCAGAATTCCATTAACCCTCAGACACAGTCCCATTAAACCTCAGACACAGTCCCATTAACCCTCGGAG
The DNA here is from genome assembly GCF_028476545.2 of Physella acuta. Classification (NCBI taxonomy): domain Eukaryota; kingdom Metazoa; phylum Mollusca; class Gastropoda; family Physidae; genus Physella; species Physella acuta. The sequence continues at coordinate 162,179 of NW_026731820.1, forward strand.
TTCCATTAACCCCCAGACACAGTCCCATTTACCCTTAGAGTTCCATTTACCCTCAGACATTGTCCTTTTAACCCTCAGACACAGTCCCATTAACCCTCAGACACCGTCCCAATAACCCTCAGACACCGTCCCATTAACCCCCAGACACCGTCCTATCAACCCTCAGACACCGTCCCAATAACCCTCAGACACAGTCCCATTAACCCTCAGACACCGTCCCAATAACCCTCAGACACCGTCCTATTAACCCTCAGACACCGTCCCAATAACCCTCAGACACCGTCCTATTAACCCTCAGACACCGTCCCATTAACCCCCAGACTATCCCATTATCCCTCAGACACTGGCCTTTTAACCCTCAGACACAGCCCCATTAACCCACATATACAGCCCTATTAACCCCTAGACAGCCCCATTTAACCTCAGACAGTCCCATTAACCCTCCGACACAGTCCTTTTAACCCTCAGACACAGTCCCATTAACCCACAGACACAGTCCCATTAACCCCCAGGCAGTCCCATTAACCCCCACACAGTCCCATTAACCCTCAGACAGTCCCATTAACCCTCCGACACAGTCCTTTTAACCCTATTAATACTGAACACATGTGTGCATGTTACAACCTTAGCTGTGACAGCTGGCCAATGTTTATCTTTCAATAATTAACTAATTGCCGAACACACTGTTGACAATTGCACAGCATTCAATCTGTCATTGCACAATATTTTTTAAAAACCACAAACTAGTTAAATAAATAACAAGCACAATGAGAGTCACTGTATACAAGTTGTAAATAAAATGCTATGGTCTTGTTTCCATGTTAAGTCTCTGTCGAAAACATTGAACACAAAAATATAAAATACAATTCATGTACACTTCTTAATAGGATTTCTTAAAGAAAATGCATTGCAGCCAAAATGTTTTTACTATATGAATACATTTTGTAATAATTCCTACTTTATTTCTTGTAGTTTTTTTGCATTAATGTTATTTACATACATATAATTGATTGTCTTGATGGCGATTCTAAACTTGTTTTGTTATTAACACTTTAACAAGTTATGGTGTTCACAGTTTTATATCAATTTTTAAATCCATTTAAATCCATCATACTGAAGTTAATTTATTACAGTAAACAGAAGTAACCCATAAATGATGGGGGGGGGGGGGGGTGTATTTTGTAATGAGGTGTTGGTGAGGAATGAGTATTAAGAAAGGAAGTAGGCCTCTACAGAAATTTATAAAAGCATCATAAGTTATTGTTATAATTATTATAAGGGAGTTATTTTTAAAAAAAAATATGATGTTTGATGTATGTGTATGGGGTGGGAGGGGGATGTGGTATTTTGTAATGATAAGGGGGGTGAAGCAAGACATCTAAAAATAGCAAGACATCATTTATATGTCCCCATACCATTAGTAAGATGTTACGTAAATTATTTGTATCAAATCAGCTGGCAAGGGGGCCTGTCAGGGAAATAACAGTACAAATAAGAAGTCATGGTTAGTCGATCGTAGATATTATTTAATTTTAAGTCAAGTCAGTCCAATAATTTTTGTATTTTCAAAGACATTTTGAACAGTAAAAAATTAATTAGGTAAAATTAAATTAAACATTGCATGAAAATAATTAATAAAAAACATTTTAATAATAAGCTTTTATATAACTATGCAAGAAAACATGGGTCGTCTCTTCAATTTTAATAAGGTATTCATTAGATAATACAGCGACAAACGGTCATTTTATTTCTACTTTTTAGTGTGTAATTATATAAAATGTTGGTAAAAAAGTTTTTTTATTAATTGTTGTTTCAATACTTTAAAAATTAGATGACTAAAAACAATTGCACATTAAATGAACACCAACAATGTGCTTATAATAGCATAAAAAATAGTACTTTATATAGGAAGCTTATTAATTCTTTAAATATCAATTAAGCATTTAATTAAGTCAAATTTGCAATCAAATTGCATTGTCAGTGGGTCTTGAACCAAGTGCCAAATTTGAAAGAAATCGGTGCAATAGAAGTGGTCAAAATTTTGCTCGCCAGATTCGACTCATGAACCACTAAACACAAGACTGAAAAGACAAGTTTAATGAAAGGTCATATAAACAAATGTTTTGAACTGGAACCAATGTGGGAATGTGAATCTTGTAACATGAACTTGTAACATGAAATAGTAACATGAACTTGTAACATGAACTAGTAACATGAAATTGTAACATATTTCTAAAGTGGGGGATGACTCAAGCCTGAAATGTTTTTGTATTGTGAAGGGTACATAGGCCTGGCCGACAGTTTTACAGTTTTAGCGACAGTTTTACAGTTTTAGCGTGTGGAATTGTCATTTTCTTTTGGTGTTAACCATCTTGACTGCTTCTGTTTTATTTTTTTTGGTGGTATGCACACAGCTGCTACAGTTGATGATTGTGGCTCAAAGCCATATCAGCTACAGATGTAAGCACAGCTGTATAAGTTTTTGACATTGATGACTGTGGCCCACATCCATATCAGCTATTACTGTCATATCAGTTGCTACAGTTGTGGCCCATAGCCATATTAGCAATTACTATTGTGGCCCACAGCGATATCAGTTTTTACCATTGTGGCCCACAGCAATATCAGTTGTTACCATTGTGGCCCACAGCAATATCAGTTGTTACCATTGTGGCACACAGCAATATCAGTTGTTACCATTGTGGCCTACAGCAATATCAGTTGTTACCATTGTGGCCCACAGCAGTATCAGTTGTTACCATTGTGGCCCACAGCAATATCAGTTGTTACCATTGTGGCCCACAGCAATATCAGTTGTTACCAATGTGGCCCATAGCCATATCAGTTGTTACCATTGTGGCCCACAGCAATATCATTTGTTACCATCAGCCACTGTCTGTTCTATCTTGGTTCAGTAATGGAAAATTTTTCCCATCACCCCAGCAGCTGGTGGGTTACTGTTGGGCTGGGTTGTCAGGGCCGACAGTCGTGTTGTTTATAGGTAAGGAATGCTCTGTTGCAGTGGAAGATATATGAGCAAGGTCCTGTACATTCAAGGAGAAGAAATCCATCGACTGTGTCTGTGGTTGCCTCCCCTGGGTGTTTGTACTGGACTGAGAAGCTACTTTTAGATCCGGTTGTTCTGATTGGTTAATTTTTTGATTAGGTTGGTTAACGTTCTTTACTTGAAGCACGACCGGGGGATTTTTTCCCTTGGTGCAGCGATGAGCATCTTCTAGTGTTTCGCTATCGCTGTAATTCACCTGCTCGTTCAGCGGGTTCCTGGACTCGTCCATGCAGAAGTCCCCGTGATTTGTTTTAGAGTTACCTCTCTTGTGAGATTTGCAATCAGAGTTGTGTTTCTTGTCGTGCCTACAATGCTGGGAAGCGCCGCCGTTCCCCTTTTTGAGGTACAGGATTTTTTCTTCATCTTCGGCGACGAGAATTTTCTTCTTCTCCTGGTGCAATTTTTTCCGGACTTGCTTGTCCTTGTGGAGGATCCAGATGACGACGATGATGCAAGGGATGAGGAAGAGGGTGCCGGCCATGATGCCGACGACCATTTTAACGGAGGTTTCGTTCCAGTGCTCGCAGGCGTCCTTGACGGAGGTCGTGTTGACCATGGCGTGGACGCAGATGACGTAGTCCTCGTCCTCGTGGAGGGAGTGGAGCGTGAAGGACCGGACGTACTTGCCGAGCTTGGACGAGTCGTAGTGCTCGCGGTTGTTGATGCGGTAGGTGACGACGAAGCCGGTGAAGCGGGTGTTGTTGGACTCGAACACCCAGGAAGCAGTGACCGAGTCCCCTTGGCTGTAGAGGGCGAGAGTCAGCGTCGTGTCGTTCCACTGTTCCAGCCAGTCTGGGCTGCCCAGCGACCCGGAGTGGCCGGGTTTGGTTTCTTTATCGATGAAGAAGGGCAGCCTCTCTTTTGGAAGGGCGCGGAGAGTCTGGGGCGCGGCTGGGTTGTCACGGTCGGGCGTGTGGGGGTCAGATTTTTCTGGGTTTGGGTTTTTGTATTCTTCATCGTTCGCCATTTGGTTATCAATATTATCTTCAGGCGTGGATGTGTCACCATTCATTTTGGATATCAGTGTGTCACCAGTGACCCTAGATATTAGCGTGTCACCTTTGTCTTCAGACGTTGGCTTATCATTATTGACTTTAGGCATCGGAGTCTCCTCATTCATTGAGTTTTTCTTTGTTGTTGTGACTGGTTGTTCGCTTTCAGTAGTTTTGTTTGAGTTTTCCCTTTCGTTATTCAGAGAAACGCTTCCCTCTATAGGCACATTCTCGGTCTTTTCAGCAGCGGGCAGGGTATCAACTTTTGCTGTCTCCTTCGCATCCTGTCTCCCAGCGGGATTAGTTTCCCCGCCAGGCGTTTCACCAACCTGGTCTTGCCCGACCCCTGAGTCTAAAATCTCATTACTCTCAACCGATCTCCGACCCCCTAAAGTGTTCGGTTCTGAGTTCGTCTGCGTTGGTCGAATCGTTGTCACGGGGAATGTTTGGTTGTTGACGTAACGTGGTATGGTGTTGCTGAGCGTGGTGGAGCCGTCGTCGTTTTTATCTCCGATACCACTTTTTGAATTCACCGACTCGGGTTGTTTCGGCGTAGACTCGAGGATTTCCGGAAGGGATTTTTCATCTCGCCGACTTCGGTGAACAGTTTTAGACCAAGGATTTTCCGAGTGCACGAATACTCTACCAGCTCGAGGCTTAACCATTCTATCCTTGTTAAATATCCGGTCCCCTAAATCGCCCTGGAATCGGCCGTCCATTTGCGTCAATCGGTGGCTTCTATTTTTGTCGCCCACTGATAAAGCTGGCTTGGAAGCACTGTCAATTTTAAGCGCGTTGGCCAGCATTAGCGTCGAGATTACCACGCACATGCGCAGTGTACACAAACGAGGCCGGTCCAGAAGATAGGATGCTTCCATCTTGTTGCTCATGGTCAAACTGAAATATAAACAGGAAGATATACAATTTGGAGATTTGTCGTAGGATGTCTTCACAAAAAAAAAAAAAATGGAGGAAAGTTATGGTTACAATGTTGCAGCGTTTACATTAGACGTGTCAATGGCTCGACCAAAATTGTGTCCTCTATCTCTCATGGTGTTTCTCCCTCGACCACACCTCGTGTACTGCCGAAGACCGTGTCCATAGTAGAGTATTTGTCTGCACGTTCTGAGGTTGCTTACAATTATTGTTTTTTTCTTGTGACTTATATTTAGTGACGTTATGGTTTTTAACTCTCGCTCCCCCCCCCCCCCCCCCACTAACTGCGACGTCATCCTTTTATACCAATTGAAGTTTTATTTTTTCAACTGAGTTGAGACAAAATATATGGTGTAATGGTCAATTTTTCTAACTGCTTACATACATAATACACACGTCTTTAAAGAAAAGCAAAATAACTGCTAAAATTAAGTGTAAAAATTTACCCCCCCCACCCCCCCCAATGGTGTGACCTTGTTTATAGACGACCCCCTTAGATAAATATAGACGGATATAAATGATTGAAACACTTCAGGTAGCTGACGTCATTAATCAAGCGCTTGTGATTGCTCGATCATGCTGTAACTGTAACGTTCACCATTGCGTTGTTTTCTCTATACACCCCTGTATCAAAGTACCATCACTATATCCTACCTCTAACCCCCCCCCCCCCCCACACACACACTTCCACCTGTATCAAAGTACCACCACTATATCCTACCTCTACTCCCCCCCCACACACACTTCCACCTGTATCAAAGTACCACCACTATATCCTACCTCTACTCCCCCCCCACACACACTTCCACCTGTATCAAAGTACCATCACTATATCCTACCTCTAACCCCCCCCCCCACACACACACTTCCACCTGTATCAAAGTACCACCACTATATCCTACCTCTACTCCCCCCCCACACACACTTCCACCTGTATCAAAGTACCACCACTATATCCTACCTCTACCCCCCCCCACACACACATACTTCCACCTGTATCAAAGTACCACCACTATATCCTACCTCTATCGCCCCCACCCTTCCCACACACACTTATCTAAGAATCAGTATTGATAATCTAACCTCCATTCCTCATCCCAACAAATTAGAGATCTTTGCTTTGTAGCAATCAAGGTTGATACCCCCCGCCAGAGGTGGTCTGTGGTTTGGCTGTAGCACGCTAAGGATTAATCACCATCCCCTCTCAGCACTAAAACGTTGTTAGTTACGGGCCTTGTTGAGATGGTTGTCGCCCTTGACCTTAGTTGAACTATCTGCACTACTGCAGTGAGTTATGGTTCCTGTGTACAGGTGCATGCACGTATGTGTGAGTGTGTTGAGTAAATGTGTATGTCGCGCGTGGAGTGTTATGCTGTGTTGTAGTAAATGTGTTGTGCTACGTTACCAAAAGTATGATATTCATTATAAAGAAAAAATATGAAACAAGCATATGAAGTATGAAGGTATTAACGATTGATTGTGAAATCCACTAAAATATGAAAACGTGCAAATAGACCGTCGTTAAAATATATGAAACAAACATATAAAGACGATAGATTATTAACAACTGAATGCAAAAATCCACTAAAACACAAAAATGTGCAAATAAACAGATATTAAGACAAAAGACATGCAAACAAACAACATTCCCACTTGATTGTAAGCAGCGTTCTGTGTTATCATAATATTACAACCCATCTACTTAAAACTACGCCCCACCCCCGACCTCTGTTTACAAGGTCAGTGAACTGTAGGCTTGACATAGAGACCAACCAGCCCCTTAGTGTGTATAGTGTTGAAACTATCGCAACACCACCCAGTAGTCCATTACCTACGTAGTACCATTGTTAGTAGAGCTAGACAGTAACTTTCTGTAGTCCCGATCCACAGCCAAATGGTTTTAACCTAGTCGTATGGGGGCCATTATCATTTTCACATGGGTAGATAACGGTCTAGTAATGTCTCCAAATTTATACTGCCTTTAAGAGAATGGCACTTGAAGAGACGGTAGCATTTAGCAGCAATGATATATACGTTTTTATAGTGTTCAGGTACTTGCGACAGGTGACTCTATGTTATTGCTGCATTATTTATATACATACAATCTGGGGTGCCATTATATACGTGCATATTTTACTTACAGACGCAAATATCTACCGCCTATTGCTATTGCCTCTACATATTTATATGAACATATATACATATATATATATATATATATATATATATATATATATATATATATATATATATATATATATATATATATATATATATATTTATATATATATATATATATATATATATATATATATATATATATATATATATATATATATATATAAAACACTACACGATTGCTCAACTAGATCTAGAATCTATACTTTTTCTTACCTCCACGACCAGAGTTTTCCCACGTCTATGTGTAATTAATGACTGGCGTAGTCCCTACTTATTAGAAATAACACGACTTAGCTTTGGCTAGCAGATCTAGATCTATTAACGTCCCGTAATTAGAAAGGTCCTCGCTCGAATGTGAAAGCAACCAATTCTAAAATAAAACGATCGAAACTGCACAGGCTTTGCTACCACCGTCTCTTCCCTAGCCCCCTCATATTAAACGAACTTCACTCGTGGCTCTGCCGAGAGTTTGACCCCCACACCTTTGACCCCGACGACCTTTGGTCTGCCCAGTTGTTGGCTAGCCGGCCGGACAAACAGAAAGAAAAAAAAAGACAACAAAACAACACAACTCGGGAGTTGACTTAAGTCACGTGGTCTGGCGATAATGACGACATTAGCGGCCTTAAATATGTGTGCTGTGTGATCTTGAGTGCTTGGCGAGGATGTGTTCTCTGCTCTAGCTGATGGCCAGCAGTCATTCTTTTAATGGCCAAATACTTTTTTTTTTAATAGAGAATATATACTTTTGTCAGTGTCCGCCCCCCAGCCCCCGGAATATGCTGAGGTCAAGAAACATATGAACTCCATCTGCCCAATGGATCATTAGGGCTTTTTTTTACCACCCCCCCCTCGGAAAAAAATTGTCCGCATCCTCCCCCTCCCCTCTCCGGAGATGATCAGGTGTCACTTGGTCAGCTGATACAAAAATCAACATAAGAGTAGTACGTATAAACATAAGGTGTGCAAAGATTGTGGCTCTGCTATGATCAGACTCAGAGACATATAGCATTGTAAAGAGGTTTCTGTTTCTGAGGGTAAGATGTGTTCAGAAGTTTCCCCATTTCGAACCTGGCGATTCATAGGGCAGATGAAGTAGAGTTGACAATTTTATGTGACCTCGGCATATAGGGGGGTCAGCACAGTTTGTCCAGCCGCCTTTTACCTTCTCTAACGTGACGTAGGTACCCAGAGCTGGGTGCACTCAGGGACGTATTACAAACTCAAACCTAGAATTGGAATTCGAGACATTCTCGTTAGTTGTCGCACGCTCTACCATCTGACCACGCCGTCCCATTAAGATCTGTTAGTCAGGATTATGGTTGGAATCAAAGGTTCGATTAGAGTAGGCTTTTGGTAAGCATATAATCACCAGAGAAAACCAGCATGTTGTGGAGTTTCATTTTTCGGCCAGTAAAAACGGTTAGGGTCAGGATTAGGGTTACTGTCGGGGTTAAGATTAGCACCAGAGTGCGGGTAGTGATACCAAAAAATAAAAATAAAATATTCTACTTTCGTGACTGCAGACATAAAACCACCAGAAATAATTCCAAGAGTGGGACATTTTTATCTTATCAACGTAAGATTTGCTGTGTTGCAGTTTGTACAACATAAAACCCAGGGTCCAATTTTTTTTTCTACCGCTGAACTCTCAAAAACATTATTTTTAAGCACATAAAATTGTACGTTGCTGCTCTTTGAAGGTTGTCGACCCTTTTATTAGGTGTAAGGGTAAGGGGAGTTAACTGTAATAAAAATCGTGGTACATGGTACTAGTTTTAAAACGGTTACATTGTGACCTTTGTAAGTGATCACCGACTTAACCCGTCTATTGTTACGTACCCAGTTAAGGAAATAGACAGTTGCATGGGTTTGATGGAATTTGTTAACAGTTTTCTACATCGATTGTGTGACACCAACATAGATAAACCGTTAAGGGACAGTGACAGGTAAATAGCACCCTCCGACCTTTTCTAAACTTCGCGGAGCGAATGCCAATGTGAATAACTATACAATTGAGGGGGGGGGGGGCGCAAAGCCGATAGTTCGCCCGGCCGCCGAAATGGGTTGCTACGCCTATGGACGTACCCCCCCCCCCCCACCCAACACCCCGATATTCACACAGATATCGATATTATATGTATTTATGTATATAATAGTGCATATGTATATAATGTAAGATATATATATATATATATATATATATATATATATATATATATATATATATATATATATATATACTTTATGTATGTTTAGGCCTATATTTGACTAAATGTCACGTGGTTTGTTGTCATATTGGAAGCAAACACTTATCATAATTTTAAAATATATATTGTAAGAACTGCGAATTTTTTTCTTATCAGCGCTGTCGGATCTAGTTTCCCCATCAATAGATTTCGGTGTAGAGTACAGTGTTTTCTGTTTAAATCCGTCATACAACTACTGTGTACTAACCTGATACGTCTATTAGTGTCTATCCGTTCAATTGGTAAAAATCTGATAACGTTATTATAGCCCCTAAACTAACCCTATCCTTTTTACCCAACCTCTGATCCCACAACAACCCTAGCGCTAACCATCCTTCAGATCCTAATCCTAACTCTCCTCTAAACCATAGCCCTCTTGATCTCTATCCTAACCATGCTCTAAATCCCAGCCTTAACCCTAACATGAACCTTATTAAAGGTAAAAGATCGATATAGGCGATTCCCGTCATGAGAAGTACTAGTTTGATTAGACCTTCGGTTTTTGGTACTCAAGCTTGAATAGACATTTCCCTCTATGTGTAGAGCTAGGTAGCAGAGCCTTATGTAAATGAGGTGGTAATTACTGTATTAATTACCGTGTGTCTCTCGCAGGTGTTGACAGGGTTAATGAGGTTAAGCAGGCAGTAGTTAACCGCAGTAGATTTCAGATCCGAACAATTAATAATTGGCGGCATAATTGAAAGATAACATTGCGAAAGGAAGATAACTCAGATTTTAAAAATTTCCTCCCGTTGAAATGTAATGCTACTTTTTTTTTTGGTTAAAAAATAAATCACGAAGTTGGGAATCGTGAGGTTAGGAGAAAAAAAAAGCTAGGTTATGTCGACCCTAACTCTAGCCCAGACAAACACAACTGCAGCTAGTAACAGCAAGTACAGCTATAACGAGCGCACCAGCAATAACAGCAGCTATAGCGATAATAGCAATTATAACCGCAGCCATAACCACATCTAGAGCTACATAAATAACATCTTCACCTATAGCCACAACTATAGCTCTAAATCACAATTAGCAGAAATAAGCAATACTAAAGCTTCGGTTATAATAACAGCTATAAATCACTACTAAAACCGGAGCTATAACCAAATCTACAGCTACATAAATAACAACTTTAGCTATAACCACAACTATAGCTATAAATCACGATTCGCAACTATAACCACAACTACTGCTTTCACCTCAACTACAGCTATAAATTACAACTAAAACTGCAGCTATAACCAATCTACAGCTAAAGATATACCAACTTTAGCTATAACCGCAACCATAGCTATAATAACTATAACCAAATATACAGCTAAAGATAACATTAATCATTAACTGAAATAAAAGATAATTAAGGTTGATCAAACACTTGTGGAAGCAAGTCCTAAGTTTAATTTCTGAACTTTATCTCTACCATTTCCTGTACAAATGACATAAAATTTCGTCATGTTGACAAGTCAACTAAAAGCGTGACGTCATTTGTGGTTGGAAATTAGGAGATAAAGGGAAGTAACCAGTTCCGTTGTGTTGACAAAAGAGTGATCGCATGATATGGTAAACAGACTGGGGCCGGCAGAGGTGACTGTAGGTTCTAGGTTCAAAGTTCACAATTGATAGTGATAAGGTATCGGTGCACATAACCAAGGGCTCTAAACTTTTATCTAGAGTTCACCGTTAACCAGGGTTCGGGAGTTTGGTGTTTTCAGATGTTAAATAAATGGTTCATCACCTTTTCCCGTTCGTGCATAAGATACACGGGGCAGAGGAAGTAGAGTTCACCTGTTTCAATGACCTCAAGGGGATAGTGTGGTCAGCGCTATGTCCACTCGCTGGGGATAGTGCTGGGTGGACTCAGGGAGGTGAACCAGGGATCCGAACACGAGACTTTTGGGTTAGCAGTCTAGCGCTCTACCACGCCGTCCCACTAAAACGATGGTTATTAATTAACGCTCCCATTTTGTAAGGCGGTTTAATTAAAAAATAGCCATAATGAATTAAAGTAATGATTAATTTTTCTATCTTGGGTGTTTTCTGGTTGTATTTTTTAAACTTCTACCTGTTTGTATACATTGATAGGTTAACTCCCCTCCTTCCATAATATACTTCAGCTATACCTTGAAATGATGTGTATATTTTATTAGCTTACAATTTTTGGGCGGGTGGGGGCGGGTGGGGAGGGAGGAATTCGTTGTGTTCTAGATGCCTGACTGACCTTCACCTTGTGTGGTGTAGAGAAACGAATTTCCAGAGGGTACATTTTTTTTCGCTTTTTTCTTTTGACCACAATCATTCATGCATGTCGTGTGGATTCGGTGATACGTGAAGATGTACTGTTGACGTATCGGGTATGGTGTGGTGTATGATGGTGTGGTATATGATGGTGTGGTGTGTGTTGGAGTGGTGTGTGGTGCCACTGGTGCCAGTCTAGTCTAGTTAGTTTGGTGTGTGATTGTGTGGTACTGTGGTGTGTGATGGGTGTGGTGTGTGATGGGTGTGGTTTGTGATGGTGTGGTTTGTGATGGTGTGGTTTGTGATGGTGTGGTTTGTGATGGTGTGGTTTGTGATGGAGTGGTTTGTGATGGTGTGGTTTGTGATGGTGTGGTTTGTGATGGTGTGGTTTGTGATGGTGTGGTTTGTGATGGAGTGGTTTGTGATGGTGTGGTTTGTGATGGTGTGGTTTGTGATGGAGTGGTTTGTGATGGTGTGGTTTGTGATGGTGTGGTTTGTGATGGTGTGGGTTGTGATGGTGTGATGTGTCTTGGTGTGGTGTGTGATGGTGTGGTTTGTGATGGTGTGGTTTGTGATGGTGTGGTTTATGATGGTGCGGTTTGTGATGGTGTGATGTGTGTTGGTGTGGTGTGTCATGGTGTGTGTAGTGGTGTGTGCTGGTGTGCTGTGGTGTGTGATGGTGTGATGTGTGATGGTCTAGTCTAGCCTGTAGAAGTCAATATCATCTAATCTGCTAGTTTTCCAGTCTTATTGGTCTACCAACTTAGTATTGTAGTTTTTGTCTAGTTTAGTATTTAAAACCATTTAATCTTTCCCACGATTAGTTGTCTTGTTTTAGTCTAGCCTACTATTCAAAAGCTAATTTTAGCTTATCCTACTATGAGCAGTGTAAGTTAGTCTGCTTTATATGCTTATGGGCATAGTTTTAGTCTGGCTTAATTTTAGAACGTCCCTTGAGTCCACCCAGCTCTAAGTGGTACCTGACTCTCATTGGGGAAAGTAAAGGTGGCTGGGCAAAGTGCTAACAGCACTATCCATTCATATGCCGAGGTCATATAAACAGATGTAACTCTACTTCACCTGCCCCGTTTACCTTTAGGTTCGCAAGGGATCTTTACTTAATATTAGCGGTCAAGATTTAGTGCATGTTACTTATAGTAGGAGTAGTGATGGGACGGCGTGGTCGGATGATAGAGCACTAGACTGCTAACCCAAAAGTTCGGATCGAGGACTCGAGTTTCTGAGGAACTTCCCTGAGTTCATCCAGCTTTAATGGGTACCTGACTCACGTTGGGGAAAGTATATACGACTAGGCATAATTCTGACCACATTGCTCCTTCACATGCTGAAGTAAATAAACAGTTGAACTATGTTTCACCTGCGCTATGAAGCTCTAGGTCCGTAAAACGAACATTACTGTTCGTAGTCTAGTTAGAAACGATTCTAGTCTATCCTTCTATACTTTTAGCTGACACATACTGATCCTACTCTCATAGCAGTCTAGTTTTATTCTATCACTAGTAACCCTGTTTTAGCATGCTCCATATCCCGTACGCATTGTAAAAAAAAATACATAGCATATCTTACCTAAATCAGCAGGTATCCACTGTTAAATATCAGAAAGTTTATCAGCCGTAAGGAGTATCAACATTTACTTGACCTAGAACTTATCACATATATAGCGAAGTTGAAAAAAAAATACCTTTCAGTCACTGCGAGTGGTCTCCCTCTTGCCCCTGCTGATTTTTGCACAGCTGTTAATTTTTTTTTCACAGCAAGCGGCGTTAGCATGTGAACACAAAAATAGGTCGCAAGGGCAGGGAACTCTTGTGTAATATTTTTTTATTTTTAGCTGACGAAGCAGAGTTATCCAACTACCGCCAAGCTTCTGTTGATGCATTGGGCATGGTGGTAATCAAACAGATAACGAAGCAAGGGAGATAATTCAAGACTAGTTTTTAAGTTGTTTGATTTTAACAGTTAACAAAATATAGCACCTGCCGTATCACAGACCGCTTGTGTCAGTGACCTTAGCATACAGTGACCTTATACAGTGACCTTAGCATACAGTGGCATTGTGTGGTTAGCTCTATACGAAGCTCCTTTTTTTTTATTTGCCGCGACTATAGTCAGATAACTACAAGAGCTGAGCTAACTCGAGGACATTTTTATCGAGCTGGTGGGAATCGAACTAAAGACTTTCGGGTAGGTCGTCTGGCGGTCTAGCGCTCAACCACTCAAAATATAAGCCCCCCCCCCCCCAAAAAAAAAGTAATAGAATAAAAATAAGATAAATAAATAAAAGTAGAAATGCAATTTTACTTTGATGTGAATATTTCAGCCGAAAAGTGGGTTGTTTATCACTGAATTCGAGCCTTGAATTATCACTTGTGCTACATAACCCACTCTGTTGCCCATCAGACCCGAAAAGATCACTTTACATGTATTACGTCACATTGGAGTCCCTTTGTCTCACTTTATAAATCGGACACTTTCTCTTCTGCTCCGCTATTTGAACAAACTAACAGAATCGCTTATGTACCATTTGGTAACTGCGTCTCTGTTTATAAACCCCAAAATCTTGGTACCTTCCAACCCAAGAAGGAGATCAAACACACACACACACACAATGCCAGCATACATCTGACAGAGATTAGCTGTATATAGGGGTCTGGTCAGCTATCCGTAATAATGCTGGTGGTTTGTTATGGCAATATTAGGGTAATGTTATGGTACTGCCGTGGTACTGCCGTGGCAATGTTAGGGTAATGTTAGGATAATGTTAGGTTAATGTTAATCTAATGTTACGATAATTTTATGGTAATGTTATCGTATTTAAAAAATGGTGGCTATGAACACAAATTGTAAAAAAAAAAAAAACAACCACTGAACGAGCTTTTGCTTTCAAAGTCTTTTTTTAACATGTTATCTATTGTGTAACGTACGAAACGCTTTAGTCTATTTATAGACATAACACATTCTGAAATTAAAGCTTTTTATTTGTTCATTTGTGACTTCAACAAATCACTTCCGTTTTTATTTGTTCATAACATTTCAAGATGGCGTAAATTGAGCATTATGTGGTATTAAAAACTATAGGATACGTTTTAAAAGTACACGGTGTCAGTAATCTGCACCTACACATCCGGCGGTACTGGTAAGTACCAGCTACAAGCGAACGTTTTCAAAAGCCGCGTCATCCGCTAGACTGACGTCTGCCTCTGGTACGACCCGTGGCGACTGCGGCGGCACGACTGCGCCGCTAGAGGGCGTGTGGATGTCCTGAATGGACGCGAATGTTTTTCCGGCGAGGCTGACGTCATGGTTCAAGGACGGAGACTGGCAGAAGCTGCTGGACTTGGCGAGGCCCGCGACGTCCAGAGTGACGATGTGTTGCCCCACGCAGTGATGCTCGGCGCTGACCAACTGCGGCGTTGTAGGCTTGGGTGACGCTGGACTGGTGACCTGAGGCGGGATGGTGAAATTCGGTGACAGCAGCGCCGCGTTGGTGAGGTGAGGTATCATGTGGAACTTTGGCGACAGAGCCATGTTCGTTGACTTGGAATGCTCCACGCAATCTTGCTTCGTCTCGACGATCGTGTCCAAACTCTCCCAGTGGTTGTCGAACCCGTGTTTAGTTGCCGTTTTACAACACGGCACGGCGTGGTCCGCGCATGCGCCGCAGCTCTCCTTGCTCTGAGACTCGCTCCTGGGCTTGACTTCCAGCACCTCGTCCAGCTCGGCGTACTCCAGCGCCATGAAGCGCGTCATCAACCTATCTTTCCGTAAGATCCACACCAACACCCCGACACAAGGCAGCAGAAACACCACCCCGGCTAGGATTCCTACGACGATCTTCATAGAAGACTGGTTCCACTCGGAGCATTCCTTCTTCACGTCGGTTGTGTTGACCATGACGTGAACGCAGATGACGTAGTTCTCATCTTTGCGGATGGACTGGATCTCGAACTCCCGCACCGTGCTGTCCAGCACATCCGAGTCGTAGTGTTCTTTGTTCTGGGTCAGGTACGACACGATGAAGCCGGTGATGCGGGAATCGTTGGAACCTAGGGACCAGATCACGGCGAGCGAGTCCAAGTCCTTGGTCTCCACTCGCACGGAGAGCTTGGTTTCGTTCCAGTTGTCTCCCAGCTTGCTGGTTAAGGGAGCGGCGCCAGTCTTGTTGGTGCCGGCCGAGGGTTTCGGTACCGCCGCGGTACGGCTGGTGTTGTTGTTGGTGGTGGTGTTCAGGGATGGCGGGGCGACGGTTGTTGTGTTGGAGGAGAGCGACGCGTTCGACAGCAGTGCCGATGTGCTGTTTGTTGGGAGTCCCGCTGTTGTGCTGTTGGTGATGACAGTGGTGATGTTGTTTGCGGTCAGCACCTGGAGTCCGCAGGTCAGCAAGAGACACGCCCAAAATAGGTTTTTCTGCCACATGGTATCTGGTAGAGAGGAAACAGATAGTCAGCTCTGTATATGACTGTGGGGGGGAAGGGAAAGGGAGACAGGAAGTATAGTTAGTCAGCTATGAGATAGATTGTGGGGTTGGGGTGGGGGGGGGGGGGGGAGGGAGGTAACAGTCAGTTCTGTATGTGATTGTGGGGGTGGGGGTATCTGTTAGACACAAATAGCTCTGTATATGACTGTGAGGCGGGGGTGGGAGGGAGAGAGGAAATAAAGTATAAAGTTAGTCAGCTCTATATGTGATTGTGGGGGTGTCTAGTAGAGAGAACACAATCAGCTCTGTATATGTGATTGTGGGTCGGTGGTGGGAGGTAGCCGTCAGTTCTGTATGTGATTGTGGACTGGAGTATCTTGTAGAGAGAAAACTAATAGGCATCTCCTTTAGTGACTGTAAGGCGGGGGTGGGGGAAGGGAATATTCTGGATCTATAGAAAACGTTTAAATAATTATAGTAAAGTGATAATTTCAGAGTCCCACCCATGGTTTAGAGAAGTCTACGTGACTGACGTTACCACGCCCAGGGACTGACTATGTCGTTGTGACCTTCGTAAACCTCAAACCTCTCGCTCTAGAAAAGCAACGAAGCGCGAATCTGTAGTTCAAACTCTCCGGGAAAAGTATGTTACCCCAAGTTGCCACCTTCCAACATCTCGTCTTATCGTAAAACTTAACCAAAAACTTCAACTTTACAGCTATTTTTGTACTACATGACGATCGTGTGGAACAAGTAACATTTAAACCGTATCACTTATCATAGTTATGGGACAGTGTATCACTTATCATAGTTATGGGACAGTGTATCACTTATCATAGTTATGGGACAGCGTGAACTAGCGGTAGAGCGCTAGACTGCTAACTCAAAAGTCTCGAGTTCGAAACCGGGTTCAAGTCAGCAGAATGTCCCTGAGTCCACCCAGCTCTGATGGGTACCTGACTGTCATTAGGGAAATTAAAGGCGGCTGAGCATAGTGTCGACCACACTATCCCTTCATATGCCGGTGTCTTGGGCACGAACGGGATAAGATGATGATGATTTATCATAGTTACCTACAGATGTTTTAATGAAAATCACACCAGTAAACAAACACCTTCTAAGAAAATGGCGCTGTTTCCTTATGCCAAACTTTCCCCTTTATTCTGCATGTTAACTATTGACTAATGCTATTTTGTTGTAAAGTTAATTTTCGAAACAACTTTTTACATGTTTAGTTAAACATTTATATTTAAAAATATTAATACAGTTTCCTACGACATATTCTCATAATGTTTCTGCGACATACTCAGCTAGAGTGTTTAAGAGTGCATAAGTGAAATCTAGTGAATAGTTAATTAAACTATTCGCGTTGTTTAACCTAATTTCTTTGCTTAAAGTATCAACATATAAATTTAAAACTTTCGTCTTATTTTCTAATTCACCCCCACATTGTGTCTTGAATTATGCATTAATCCCTCTAAAAAAAGCTTTATCTTGAAAACATTGAAAGATGCTTACCTGAATACTACACGTCTAAGTTAAAACAATGTCTTAAATAAAGATAAATTACACACAGCTCTTACACAATCTAAAGTGTAAGCGATACTGGTAGCTGTAACCTTATCATCGAGATTTTATTTTATTTTTTTTAAAAACCGTCTTCACACGAACTTATAATGTAAATTTTTTTTGTTTGTCTCCTTTGCACAAAACTAACCCACATTTTTGTTTTATTGCATGCAAACTTTGCGCACGGTTCCATTGTGGTGTTGTGATCACATGGGGCGCTGTCTTGTAAACCCAATCAAGTCTATTGGAACATCAGCTTTGACGCTTTCATTTATGATTGTGTTTACGTGTTGATAAGTGACTTTGTTTTTAGGGGGAGGAAAAAGGGAGAGAGTGATTGCTATAAAGCTACAAACGACTTACCTAAATGAATACGACTGCCTCTTAAGTCTTGTCTCTATAAGATCGGTGCATACATTTGTTTCATTTAGCGTTGCTCTTTAATTTTGTTTAAAGCGTAGCCATCCTTTTCTTCTTTAACTCTCCCCTGTGTCAATTACACATAATAGATTAACTTCACATCATACATTTACTACTTATTACCAATATACCCTATATATTAATATACATTCCTTTTGACAGGTAAATCTAAACATGCGTGACCTTAATGCCCGACGCGGGGAACCCAAGGTATTCGATGCTGGCTATAGGTTCGGGTCACCTTAGAATCGGGTGCAAAACTCACCAACCCGACCGTAACGAAATATTTGATAAGTCGGGTACGTGGGTCCTCAGCACACCTGACATAACGTTGTAACCTGGTTTAATTATATCCCTGTCCCAAACATTTCATATACGATCTGATAATATAAGTCAGCTTAAAAATTCGGCAGTAATGTCATATATATATATATATATATATATATATATATATATATATATATATATATATATATATATATATATATATATATATATATATAAATATATATATATATATATATATATATATATATATATATATATATATATATATATATATATATATATATATATATATATATATATATATATATATATATTGAGAGATATCCTCTGATAAATAATATTCCGTATCCATCTACCTAATATACCTAACTTTAAAACAGAAAGTGATTTCCACCAGTTTTTGTCTTGCCGGAGAAGGGTGGGGGGATGGGGTGGTGGGGGACACGGGGGAACATAAAATTGTGGTTTTATGATTTTATGACATTCAAATCAGAAGCATTGATAAGCATTGATAGTGCCACGAGCCTACAGCTGTAAGTCAACCTGTAACGGCAGCAGTCTTAATAGAGACGGGGGTGCCTCTAACCCCTCAGCACCCTCCCTGCCACCGCCACCACTAGATACATCCCCGCTATAAATATCTTTATTACACACTTCTGTTCACATTATTCTTAGTCCACATTTCTGTGCTATCTACACAAATATTTCTTACGATCGAACCAAGACTTAAAAAAAAAAACAATAACAAATCAGCTTTATCTTTTTTTTTGCACACTGCCTCAAGCTTTTTTTCCACACGTTTCAACGAGGACGCTGTAAAACATGGTAGGAAAACTTCCAGAATGTTCTGGCATCTGTTGACTCGCCGGCCCCACTTCAGGCTTCTTGATACAACTTGAGATATGGGAGCTCGGTTGTTTAATATATTCGGTTGTTTAATATATGCGGTTATTCAATATAATATATGTGGTTGTTTAATATATGCAGTTGTTTAATGTAGTCTATAGGGTTGTTTAATATAATCGGTTACTTTTTATCTTTGGTATCATGTCCTAACTTTGTTTGAATTAATTAATTCAGTGGTCTACTTCCATTAACTGACCTATAACAACCTGCTTGTTGCTAAAATTATACACATAGGCCTATATATATATATATATATATATATATATATATATATATATATATATATATGGGGGTGGTGTGTATGCATGTTTATATAGCTTTCTTATAACTATACTGCCCTAAAGTTTCATATT
Organism: Physella acuta; assembly: GCF_028476545.2. Taxonomy (NCBI): domain Eukaryota; kingdom Metazoa; phylum Mollusca; class Gastropoda; family Physidae; genus Physella; species Physella acuta. The sequence goes on from NW_026731820.1 coordinate 181,813, forward strand.
TCTTTTTTTTTTCGAGATTTAAATACCGTTTTGTTCTAGATCTAACTGGGCATCATGGTTAAGAATGCGTGGTCTATCTCTCGCCATTATTACACAACCGTTCTATTTCACAAAGTGTTTGATTAGAAATGTATAGGAAAACAAATCTTTAAAGCGTTGTTGGTTCGAGCATTAAAAAAAACACATCAGGACAGTATACTATGTGTGTATATATATATATATATATATATATATATATATATATATATATATATATATATATATATATATGTGTGTGTGTGTGTATATATGTAAACACATACATACACACACACACACACACATATATATATATATCTATCTATATATATATATATATATATATATATATATATATATATATATATATATATATATATATATATATATATATATATATATATATATATATATATATAAATAAATACATTTATATATAAATACATGTATGTATATATACATATAATAGAACAACATGATGAGCATGACTGATTTTGTATTAAAATGCTGCATCATGGATTTGAACTATATAAAAGCTATCTATCCAAAAGTAACATATATATGGTGTAAGCCCAAGGTGTTGTGACAGTCCCCACGTAATGCGGACTTATGCTGTAGAGACGATAAACATCTTCACACGATCCCTCGTTACGTTCTCTACTTAATGTTTGCACCCGAGCCACGAGTCACCCGACTCTACTAGTGTAGCGAGCGGGCAACTTCGGCTTCACACGGCCACGTCCAAGGGTATTTGGGATGAATTTTATCCGAGACGGGTGTAAGAGAAAGGTGGGGTGGACTTTATCCGAGACGGGTGAAATCTGAGGGGTAGGAAGTCATGCGTGCAGACCCGGATATTCGTCAAGGGGTAGAGTGTAGGTATTATTTTCTGGACGGTGTAAGAAGGGGTGGAGGCAGGGGGTGCTATGAAATCAGGTTAAAATTAGTCTTAGTTGTGTACCACGGCTGGAGGGTTGGATTAATTAGATGCTGACCATGCTGAGGTTTTGCTCTACCGTGGAGGATATAACTGACTATTACCAGACTATTTCTAGAAACAATATCTCAATACAAAATTAACTCAATGTAAATTATTCCATGGAGAATTACCCATGTTTCAGAAGTCGAATATCTCAAGATAGACCTTTCCATAGCGAACTATTTTGTATTCTTTGTAGCACAAGATATAAACTCAAGGCATTTTCTTAGGGAACAACATAGATAAGATCAATTAATGATAATATTTAACACTATTCAACAGCTATGTGAAACAACATGCCTAACAGTAAAAAAACAAACGATTTGTATACCGATTCATTATTAAGTACTTACTTACGGTAGAATGCTATGATTTCTTATTGAATTCAAATGGCTAATCCTTATGGAGCCTAGACATGGCAGGCTGTTTAACAATAGCCCTTTGCTTCTAGGTGATAAAACTATGGTCACCATTAATAAAAGGTAAATACAGTGACCTTTTTAACTAAAGTGCTTAGCGGGCTCGCTGATAGATAGCCGTAACGTGAAGAGAGATTAAATTAGTTTTTTTTTCTATCTCCACGAACTGGTGGTGGGATGATGATGTTAAGTTTTATTAATGTCGCGTGCAGTGTTACGTGATCCAGACACCTCCATGGCCATCTGATGACGGCCGTGCGCAGGATTGATGCGCGGATACCGGTTAATCAATCAAGCGGAACATGCTGGTGGGTTTGTGTTTATATTTTTGGGACAAACTCACCTGAGGGGGGGGGAACGCGCACGTCCGGAACGAGGTGGAAAGATGGAAAGAGCGTAATTAAAGCGTAAAGTTCCCTTTTTGAACTTTACGGTCCATGAGACAAGTGAAGTAGAGTTCACCAGTTTCTGTGACCTCGGCATGAGAAGGGGTAGTGTGGTCAGTACAATGCCCAGCCGCTTTTCCTTTTCCTAACGTAAGTTAGGTACCCATCAGAGCTGGGTGGACTCAGGGACATTCTACTGGCGTGAACCCGGGCTTTCGTGTTAGCAGTCTAGCGCTGTACCGCTAGGCCACGCTCTACACATAAGAGGGTGTGTGACGAGGGAATATAGCGTGCAGTCTCGCTGGTTTGGGTTCGAGCATTGGTCACAACAGAACTGTAATAAAATATCTCCGGGTTATTTTGGTAGAACACGGCACCTCTGGGTACCTGCCCGCAGTTAGAACATAGACACATTGTCCTTCTAGCTCTCAACTAGGGCAACACAGAGGCAATATTTTTTCCCTGCCGCAATCGCAGTTATACCGTTAAGAATTTTTTATCTTGGTGTTAGAACCAGAGCTGATGTGTTTAGTTTAATAGGAAACTTTGGTCACTGTCGGGAAATCCTCCTAATAGCCGGGAATATTTGTTACCTCCTTCTTTTTCTTCTCCTATGTTCTTTATTATAATGTTTGAAGGGACTCCTATTTCTCTCCAACACAATTAAGTAGTACGTTTCAGTTTGTTATGCGTCGTATAGGGTTGTACCCGATTTCAGCCTGCTTTTCTTTTTTGATTAGCTTCCATGGTCTTTGTTCATCAAAGAAAAAAAACTACGAAGCAGCAGTTGTTTGATTTTGGAGTCCTCTCTCCTAGATGAGTTGCTGTCCTCAGCTATCGAGCCTCAACTGCCCGGGGGTTCGAACTAGAGACTTTTCGGTTCAGCAACCATGAGCTTAACCGATCCAACTATGCCGACCCTTTATCATCCCCCAAATATCGCGAGATTTGGACTAAGCATAAGACTAGTCTTATCTAGTCTCGCCAGTTCTCGTCGTCTAGATTTAATGCTCACCTAACTAGTTTCTCGGTATTAGCGCATTCTATCAAAAAAGTCATTCACCCAAAATTTGCGATCGTTGATGTAACTTCCGATTTTTTCAGGGTTGACACTTTTCGAAATAATGTATCGAATATTGATTGGAGGTAGATTCTAGTCTAGATTCTAGATCAAGATAAAAACTCTATTTTGTGTTTGTTTTACAAACCTGAATTTTATGTTATATCTGGTTACATATTTTATCCACCATCCACGGATAAGTCGCCCTGGATATGGGTGTGTGGACACGTGGGATTTTATTTTGTTTGTTCAATATTTTTTTTTTGCTAAGTTTTTTTTTCCAAAATTTTCCCCTAGCGCCTCACTGGCGATGTCAGCCGTGTTTGCTTGTATGGCTGTGTTGATCTTGTCACCGGAAGTCGGCCCGGTCATTTATGTGTTTTTTTTCGCACCGGTGCAGGAAGGTTTTATGTAAGTGAAAATGTGCATTTTGGCGACGCGAATTAGCGAATGTTTTATTTTTGCGAAATAAGCTATTGAGAGAAAAACTCTGTATTTATTATTTAAAAAAAAATTGTTGTTGCTGAAAATTAGACATTATGTTGTCAATGAACGACGTCACAATCCTAGGGGGTGGGGGGGGGGGGGGGGGGGGGGGGTTAGGGAAATTGTGACGATGGGGAGGTTGGGGGGTTTAGAAAGTGTGGCGACACACTTTCTCAATTTAAAAAGTACCGTTAGCAACTGAATTTTACCTTTAATCTCACGCTTTAAAAGACACGTTTTTGAAAATTTGGTCGATGTTAATTAATATTTTATTTAAAAAAAAATCGATGTTTCAAAACACAAAAATTGCAATTTTGAGAGGGAGGGGTAGGGTGTTGCCAGCTGATATGTGACGTTAATTTAAATAAAGGGGGGGGGGGCTCTGATTTTTTTTGTGACAATGTGTGACTCTAATTATGGAAACAGGGAGGGGGCGGGCATGTTGGAGATGAAATCGTTAAAAAAAGCATGACGTTGTTTATGGAGGACCCTATCGCATTCAGGTAAATTGTAGTAACAAAGATAAGCAATAAGGGTTGGCCCATTAACAACGTCATGTTTTTTTATGGCCGACTTTTATCCCCATCCCCTCCCACATCCCCTCGTCACACAGTGTCACAAACAGTCAGCCCCCCACCCCCTTCCCCTAAACCTCCTTCCCTAGTTGTCATGTTTGTTTGCTATTTCCCAGATCTAATTGGCGTTGGTCAGGTTAGGCACACTGATATGTTTTTATTATAATTCACACCAATAAAAATATACAGAAAGCATATAATAAGTAAGCCAAAAAGAGAAATAACTGCTGACATTCATTATAAAAAAAAATACTTTCAAAGCAGAAAAATGACACAAATGTTCGAACCCTCGAAGCGTGACGTCATGTATGGACGACCCCCATCCCAAATATTTTGCCTTTTTTAGTCTCCCATGCACTATTTGGAACCAGGGATGGTACAGTTTTTTTTTTTTCTCTTTTTTTTTTGTTGCGACAACTTGTTTCACGGCATCGCTAAAAATTTAAAATCAGTATTCATTGCATAATATCGCAACGTTATATGCATTATATTCTGCATCTATTTATACTTGATTGATTAAAAACAAATTAAACATTTAACTAAGCCAAAGTTTGTCACATTCCATTGCTATCAGGTCTTGACCTACGTGCCAAGTTTGAAACAATTCTGGCCCATACATCAGTAACGACAGAGGAATATATTAAATTAAATCGAAGCTTATAAAACATAATTATTATTAAAAAATATAATAATTGCCGAGCAGATTGCCATTGAACCATTAAGCACACAGCTCAGTTTGGTATTATCTGACAGAGGAGTGGCCCTAATTGGAGGTGACTGGCTGTATTGTGTCCAAAGACTGGACTCTAAGGATGGGAGGTGACCCACTGTATTGTGTCCAAAGACTGGACTCTAAGGATGGGAGGTGACCCACTGTATTGTGTCCAAAGACTGGGGATGGGAGGTGACCCACTGTATTGTGTCCAAAGACTGGACTCTAGGGATGGGAGGTGACCCACTGTATTGTGTCCAAAGACTGGGGATGGGAGGTGACCCACTGTATTGTGTCCAAAGACTGGACTCTAGGGATGGGAGGTGACCCACTGTATTGTGTCCAAAGACTGGACTCTAGGGATGGGAGGTGACCCACTGTATTGTGTCCAAAGACTGGGGATGGGAGGTGACCCACTGTATTGTGTCCAAAGACTGGACTCTAAGGATGGGAGGTGACTGACTGTATTGTGTCCAAAGACTGGACTCTAGGGATTGAAGTTGAGGTTGTGGGTTGAGGTATATTAAGATGTGGTTTGTTCAGTGATGTGTGGAAGTGAAAGAGGGACCCATCCAAGTGTGCCATAGACTCTATCTCTTGTATCTAAGGTGAAATGTATGTGGTCAGTGTATGGTACATACAACTAGGTTACGCTATTCATTGTTGTGACATTGGCACCATCGGAAGACAAATACCATGTATTTGACCTACTGTATTTCATTAGTAAGATATGGCTGTTTACTTATCTTACAATATGTCCACGGAGACTTTTCTCCGCTCTTCTCGACAGTTTAAACTGGAGGTAATGGATGCGTGGAAGGGTGGTCTTAGATAAGTATAGCTAGTTTTTGATCATTTTGTTCAACGTCTGAGCAATATATGATCCCTAATAGAGATGAGGTGCACAGTTTTCATTTTCATCTGGATATTTTTAAACAGGCATACCAAATTTTTATCATAGTCAGAAGACCGAGAATCAAATTTTGATAGGTTTAAACACTTGGACGAAATAATTCATTACGGTGTCGATTTAGCTTATATTTCACAAGACTGCAAGTGAATTAGCTAGCGATTTTCTATTTAAATTAAAGTAAAATAATATTTGAACAGATTATTTAGAATAAAATCAGATGAACAGTCATTTAAGGGTTTTAGTGTTCTTGTAACATATAACAAAAAGCACTGATACACTTTTTTATTTTATTACTAATTGGATTCTTTTGTATTTCTTACAACTATTTGGAAAAGTTGTATCCCTTGATTTCGTTGCTTTTCTAAATAAGGGAAGTAACCAATAAAATTTGTTGTTCAATGTAAAACAATGCTGTTGTTCAAACTGCAATGTGTTTAAACTTATTAAACAATAATATAATTGTTAAATCGTTTCTTAACTATTACAATTATACACTTAGGCCACTTATTAACGTATATGTATTATCAATTGTAATTACAACATGGATGTCCCACTGTAAGTGTAAAAGGGGGGGGGGGGCGTTATGCATTATCTACAAGTGTGTCATGCTATATTGACACCGTACACCCTGACACCTTACACCCTGACACCTTACACACTGACATCTTACACACTGACACCTTATACCAGACCTGACACCTTACACCCTGACACCTTACACACTGACACCTTATACCAGACCTGACACCTTATACCAGACCTGACACCTTACACCCTGACACTTTACACCCTGACACCTTTCGCTGGATCTGACACCTTATGCAAGGCCTGACACCTTAAACACTGACACCTTAAACCAGACCTGACACCTTACACACTGACACCTTAAACCTTACACACTGACACTGTATACCAGATTTGACACCTAACCCACTGACACCTTACCCACTGACACCTTACACACTGACACCACACCCTGACACCTTACACTCTGACACCTTACACATTGACACCTTACACCCAAATACCTTTCGCTGGATCTGACACCTTACGCAAGGCCTGACACCTTACACGCTGACACCTTATGGCAGACCTGACACCTTACACACTGACACTTTATATCAGACCTGACACCTTACACACTGACACCTTAAACCAGGGGTTCCCAACCTTTTTTTTACTCTAGAGCACATTCTAAAATATCGGTAGGGTGGCGGGCACCACCTATTTTAAATCGACAAACTCCTTCCAGAGGCGTAGCGACCCTTCCCGTCACCCGGGGACAAAACTGTCGATTTGCACCCCCCCCCCCCCCTCAAATTTTCGATTTCCATCCCCTTCAACCTTTCAATAATGTTTATGAAAAAAATTCTGTCTCTGTCGAATAGTGAGAGGCGGGCACATACGAATCGTTCGGCGGGCGCCATGGCGCCCGTGGGCACGGGGTTGGGAACCCCTGCCTTAAACCTTACACACTGACACCTTATATCAGACCTGACACCTTACACACTGACACCTTACACACTGACACCTTACACACTGACACCTTACACACTGACACCTTACACACTGACACCTTACACACTGAAACATTACACACTGACACCTTACACACTGACACCTTACACACTGACACCTTACACACTGACACCTTACACACTGACACATTATACCAGACCTGACACCTTTATATCAGCCATGTTGCCTAAACACATTGGATTAAGCCATTTCGTTCTTCTAAGTCTGAGACCACAAATTGTTTATACATATCCTCTTCCACCCATCCACCCACACCCACCCCCACCCCCACCCGATTACATCTTTTCCCAATTGTAATATATTTAACACAATGTACTCTCATTTCAGACGATCGTCTCCATGTTGTCAGTGCCGGCCATCTTCTACAGGCCTAAAGGGAGGGAAGAAGATTCCGATGCCGCCAGGGAAAAGTTTATGGTGCCTGAGAGCGATCACCTCACCTACCTCAACGTCTACCAGCAGTGGAAGAGAAACGGGTAGGATTTGAACCCTAACCGTCTGTGTTGATCTCACTTTAGGCTTTAGCCCTAGCCCACCTGTGTGGAAAAAATAATTACTCTTACACTTTTAAACCTGGCAGATGAAGTAGAGTTTATCTGTTTCTGTAACCTTGGCATATAAAGATATAAAGGGATAGTGTGGTCGCTATTATGCCAAGCTGCCTTCACTTTCTTAACGTGAGACATCCATCAGAGGGAGGCAAAGTAAAGAATCCTCTTTAGACCTAGTGATCTATTGGACAGAAGAAGTAGAGTTCATATGTTTCTTGAAGGGGAGGTGTGGTCATCACTTTGCCCCGTCGCCTTTACTTTCCCTAATATGAGTTAGAGTTAGGTACCCATCAGAGCTGAGCGGACTCAGGTATAACCTACAGACTTGATATCGGGATCTGAACTCGAGACTTTTGGTTAGCAGTCATGTAATCTACTGTCCGACCATACACTTTAAAAATAAAAAATAAAACAACGAGCAATACTGCTATTATTAGGTCACGTGATCATTAGATCCCATGACTGATCCACTCAGTTGATGTTTTTATATCTCCTCAGGTACTCTTCATCGTGGTGTAACGAACATTTTATTCACGTCAAAGCTATGAGAAAGGTAAGCAAACACATTATTGCTCAGATAGTAACCTATTACATTTGGCACTAATAGGCGTGTTGCTGTTTATTGTAATCATGGTTAATAAAGTAACCTGTTACAATTGGTGCTAACAGGTGTGACGTTGTTTATTGTAACCATTGCTTAGGTCAGGGGTCTCCAAACTACGGCCCGCGGGCCGGATGCAGCCCATGAAGTCCTCTCATCCGGCCCGCGGAGATCCTTTTCTCCCAGGAAAAACCGTTTGTTGGTGATGGCTGAAGAACTTTGCGCAGAAAAAATCAAAGACATGCCTGGAAGTAACTGGCCCCCGAACTGAAATTTGATAGTTAATGCGGCCCTCGGACTGAAAAGTTTGGAGACCCATGGCTTAGGTTATTAGCTTAGTTGGAGTTGTTCAACAGTGTACCCTCAGAGACTGTTGTAAATCAAACCCATTTTTAAAATATTCATTTTAAAGTTTCCTATTAATATTTTCACCGATTATCGCAAATGAAGTAAAGCTCACCTGATTTAGTTACCTTGTGTGATAAAGAGATATTTAGTTCTGCTCTGCCACCTTTACTTTACCTAAAGTAAGTCAGGTACCCATTAGAGCTGGGTGGACTCAGGCTGGAGTTGAGAATTTGACCATGTTAGATGTGCTCATTAACATTCAAGAATTAACTTGTATTGTTTTTGCTGTATTTTAAAACAAATTGTTTCAAGAACACATTTTTAAAATGTATGCATGTGTTCCCCTATCCCATTGTTCCCCCACCCTTTTGATCCCCCACCTCCATGTTCCCCCACCCTCGTTCCCCCACCCCCATGATCCCCCCTTGATCCCCCACCTCCTTGTTCCCCCACCCCCTTGTTCTCCCACCCCCTTGTTCTTCCACCCCTTTGATCCCCCATCCCCCATTCCCTTGTTCCCCAACACCTTTGATCCACCTCCCCCTTGTCCCCCACCCCCTTGTTCCCCCACCCCCTTGTCCCCCCACACCTTTGATCCCCCCACCCCTTGTCCCCCACTCCCATTTTTCCCCCACCTCCATGTTCCCTCACCCCTTTGATCCACCACCTCTATGTCCCGTACCCCCCCCCCCCCCCCCCCCCCCCCCCAGGTGAGAGAGGTCCAGCAGCAACTGCGAGAGATCATGGAGCAGCAGAAGATGGACCTGATCTCCTGTGGCACCGAGTGGGACATCATCAGGAAGTGTATCTGCTCGGCTTACTTCCATCAGGCTGCCAGGCTTAAGGTTAGACAACTCTTCTAAACTTTGCCTCCAAAAATGATCTAAAAAAAAAACAACAGAACAAACAAAATATGTTTGTTCTGCATTTTTACATTAAAAACCCATTTATGCATTATAAGCAACATAGTTTTACATTTTATAAATGTATTTTAAGTTACTTGTATTAAAAAAAAAATAAGCAGGGTATAGAACCTTTATTTCAAACAATATGTACTTGTCCCCTCAGGGTAAAGTACTGTTAAAAAACGAATACACTAAATTAATTTCATGAGTTGTCTCTCTTTCTATCTATCTGATTATATTTTCCATCTCAATTTTGAAAACAATGTAATATGACATTTGTCTACAAAAATTTTTTTTATAAATGTTTTGTTGTGAACAAGTCAATAATGAACAAAATGTATTATGTTGTGTTGTACAGGGCCTGGGTGAGTACGTGAACACACGTACAGGTATGCCGTGTCACCTCCACCCCACCAGTGCTCTGTTTGGTATGGGCTACACACCTGACTACATCGTCTACCACGAGCTTGTCATGACCTCTAAGGTAAGCTTGGATTCATTGACCTTGTCATGACCTCTAATGTAAGCTCGGAATCATTGACCATGACCTCTAAGGTAAGCTTGGACTCATTTACCCTGACCTCCTCATGACCTCAAATGCAAGGTTGGACTAATTGACCTTGAACTCGACATGTCCTCTAAGGTAATTGGAGTCATTGACCTTGACCTCATTGTGACAACTTAGACTAATGTAATCTTTGAATCAATGAGCTTGTCATGACCGCAAACGAAAAGTTGGAATCAATGACCATGACCTTTTCATCATGACCTTTTCATGAAAGGTAAGGTTGGAATCATTGACCTTGTCATGACCTCTAAGGTAAGCTGGAATCATTTACCGTGACCTTGTCATAACCTCTAAGGTAAGGTTGGAATCTTTGACCTGTTCATGACCTCTAATGTAAGCTTCAAATAATTGACCATGAACTTGCCAATTTCTTTCTATATACATGTCTAATAGTTTAAATCAATAAATATAGTCAGCACTATGCCCAGTCACCTTTAATTACCTTAACGTACATCAGGTACTCATAAGAGCTGGGTGGTCCCGGGGGTGTCTTGTAGACTTAGTTTTGAGACCCAAACTTTAGACATATATGTTAACACTCAAGAATTCTATTTCCCGACCATGGCGTCCCATGTACTCATGGTTTTTGTTAATAATGTGCTATTACAGTGTGGATATAATATGTGGTTGTTAATTATGTGTGTTACTGATGAGTGTTAATGATGTATGTTTATGAAATGTTCTACTTATATATGGATCGGCAGTGTTAAAGATGTGGTGTGTTAATGAGTTAATGATGCGTGATGATATATGTTAATGTCAGGAGTTAATGATGTTTTATCATCAGCATCATCTTTACCTATTTATTAGATGGGTCAGGTGAAGTAGAGTGAATCTGTTTCAGTGACCCTGGCAATGCAAGGGGATAGTGTGGTAATCACTATCACCAGTCGCCTTTGCTCCCCTAACGTGTGTGTTAACTGTGTGTTACAGACGTGTGTTAAAGACATGTGTTAAAGACGTGTGTTACTGATGTGCTGTATTATTATTATTACTATGTGGATGTGTTTCCTCTTCTCCCTGTAGGAGTACATGCAATGTGTGACTGCTGTGGACGGCCACTGGCTGGCAGAGTTAGGTCCCATGTTCTACAGCATCAAGGACGCTTCCAAGTCACGGCAGGTGAGAGAGTTAAGCCCCATAACTTAGTAACTGTAGTGATGACTGAAGAGAGTTAAGTCCCTTGTCTGCATTGCGGAATTTTAGTTCTTATTGAACTTATTGCAAAGCTATTCAACTTATTTTTAAAATTACATAATTTGTAGTCTATTTGTCACATATCTTAACCTGGCCCACACCCCTTCGGGTCATCACACATCACCAACTGGAGGTGAATGACTTCATTGGCCAGTTGTCTTTCAGTGATATAATTTTAAACATAACATTAATTTTTATTTATGTAAATTAGGTTTTGTGTTGATATTTTGAAAATAAAATCCAAACCTAATGGGTAGGGCATTTTACGTTACAGTGAAGCCATTTTAAATAGAACTGTAGTGTAAGAAAGAAACCGAGACTTCTGTACTGTTGCTGTCCGTAATGGGAAGTAATAAAGGTGAAAAACAATGAGATAAGGAAAGTAATTCGAAGTACAGTAGGATATCTTTTACTCATAAACCTGCCCGCCTTTGTAATTTAATATTACATATTTGTTTCTGGTATTTCCGCCGAAAATAATCTTTTTAAACCGCTGCTGATAATTTGAAGTGTGTAACATGTCAAGCCACACTATAATGCTGCCATATGCATACACAGAAACGCATTAGCTTTCTTTCATTGTCCTTTTGAAGTGCTGAGCCGGCCCCTTGATCAATCATACTTACCTGGCACAGGAGGCACCTTGATCAGCAAGGCGGTCCTCCCAGGGCGAGGCCTGCACATTGCACTTCGTGTGGGTTGACCCCTGCGATCACCCCAAATGTGGGTGACTCGGGTGCGTAATTTTTTCGTAGGGGGGACTGCGTTCGCGCTATCCCCTGTCATACTCCTAATGCAGGGGTCGGCAACCTTTTGAGACAGAAGAGCCAAAAGTTACCATTTATAAAATGTCCCAGCTTTTAAAGAGCCGCACAGATTTTAATTTCAATATTATCATATGTGATTAGGATTATATATATATATATATATATATATATATATATATATATATATATATATATATATATATATATATATATATATATATATATATATATATATATATACAGAGGCGTAGCGAGGGGGGGGGGCGGGGGGGGGACATATGTCCCCGGGCGCCGACCTTAAGGGGGGCGCCAAATTGAAAGTTTGAGGGGGGGGGGGTGCAAATGAAAAGTTCGAGGGCGGGGGGGGGGGTGCAAATCGAAAGTTTGAGGGGGGTGCAAATGAAAAGTTCGAGGGGGGGGGGGGTGCAAATCGAAAGTTTGAGGGGGGGGGTGCAAATCGAAAATTTGCTCCCGAGGGGGGCGCCAAATTGAAAGTATGTCCCCGGGCGCCGGGAAGGGTCGCTACGCCTCTGTATATATATATATATATATATATATATATATAGGTGTGTGTCTGATTGTCTTTAATTCATCACTACACCTTTCATCCGATCGCCATGAAACTTTAGGAATTTGTTGAGAATACTCCTGAGAAGTATTTAAAATTCGCAGTGGTGGCGCCCCTGAAGGGAGCGATTCGGCTTATAAAATTAAAGGTCGATTGCGGATTGACACATTCCAACCGATCGTCATGAAACTTTGAGGAGTTGATTAGAACACTCCAGGGGAGGTTTCTGCAACAAACATGTTTTTTTTTAAATTTCGCAAGGGCGGCGCCTTGGGAGGGTGCGGTATATTAAAAAAGTCGGATGCAGTTCGACACCGTTCATCCAAAGAGCCCCGGGATCACCTGTGAGCACTATGGCGTCTACGTTAGTTTAAAAAAAAGCTATACACTAAAGACACGATGGGCAACAGTAATTGTTGACTTAATCGAATCAGGCGCGCCGGCAGGGAGCGATTTGGCGTCCCGAGCTTACCCGTGAGCACCATGGCGCCTAGATTCATTTGCAATACAATGGGTCGCACACTAAATGGGTCGCTCTACAGGGTGCAATTTGGGGCCCAGGGCTATCCCGCGAGCACTACGCGCCTACGTTAGTTTTAAAGAGCACCCAACAATATTGATAATGCGGCACACGACATTCGTTGATTAAACCGAGCTGGGGCTGTACATTGCGCCCCTGCGATAGTGTAATTGGGTTCAAAAGAGCGCCACTTTCCGTCCCCGGCGCTTAGGCGTTGAGTGATTAACTGTAATATTACAGTTAGTGATTAACTTGCATTCAAGGCTTTCATTCAGCACGCCTTATGGCGAGCTGGGCGGTAGTGTAGGTAAACCCGTGCCCCGATAAATATTATCCAAGCACGGGCATTGTTTACATTTAAATAACTCAGTTTTAGACACCAAGGAAGTAGCCTACATTGAATAAACCGGGAGTGATCTCCCCTAAACTTTCTCGAATATTCTAATATAACACTACGAGGGATGGTAACTCAGGACATAGACAATATTTGTTATCCATTTTTAATTACTTAAACTTTTTATAATAGAATAGAATCTCGTAAAAAAAAGAATTGCACACCAAGTGAACGCCAAATGTAATGTGCATAATAGTGCGTGAAATCATTAGTACTTTATACATTCACAAGCGTTTTTTTTTTTTTTGAGAAATCGGAAATAGCGTAAATTACTACTTCAGGTCGACGGAAATTACTCAAAATTTGAAAGAAAGCAGGAAATTAGATCTTTTATTTACATGTGAAATTTCATTTATCTATCTGAAATAGTAGTCAAATTATAGGCTAGTGAAAAATTCAAAGTAGAAAATGTTCCACTTTCGGTTATCGGAAATCAATCAAATGTTGATACGTAACTACGATTTTAATATAATACTTATATATGAAATTTCATCAACCTAGCTGTAACGATACTCACATACACACAGACATACGGACAAGATTGCAAAACTATGTTTTTCGGTCTCAGAGAGCACTAAAACATCGAGATTTGCAAAAATGTCGATCTTTTTTGCACGATTACAAGACTTTCTTTATACTTCGTATATAAGAGAAAGTAAAAATGGAGTAACTAAATATTCTAATATAATTGCGAGTGTTTATTGTTTATATTTATTATTATATCATTCATTACTGATTGTTGCAGACTAATATTTTCATGGGTTTTAAAATTAAAATAAAATAATTATTGATATTTATGCTTGGAGCTGAAGAGCCGCACCTTGACATCAAAAGAGCCGCATGCGGCTCGCGAGCCGCAGGTTGCCGACCCCTGTCCTAATGAAATGATTGGAAAGCCACAACTAGCACCTCTGTTGTTACAATGGTCAGCGCCCGCATGCCGAATAAGAACATTGTTGGCACTGCGAAATGAGGAACTTATTGAAAGTGCACCGACCATGTTCGAAAATAGATCGCAATTTTTGCCGAGCGGGTTTAGCACAGCTGTTTTTGCAGGAATGTAAAGTAAAAAAGTAAAGTCGCTATTCTATCGAGGAGAATACATGCGTAGCTCATGGCGAAATCTAAGTGCCGCATTTTGTTAATAAATTTAACCAATCTACGCCCTTTACCAATAATAATAATAGTAAAGCTCCTTTGGTATTTTGATCAGAAACCTTTTACCACACAATATGTTGATGACTAAAGAACTTAATGATTGTGATGTATGCAATCTGATGATTAATTAACTAAAGATTTTATATTTCAATAATATTTGTGTTGTGGTTTTGACTTGATTCATTATACCTTGAGCCTACTCAGCCTTAATAGGTACCCGTCACCAGTGCTGTATGTATAATGTTGTGTTTAAAACCAGGAGCGGAAGCGCCAGGAGGGGGAGGAGATGAAAGCCATGGAGGATGAGATGAAACGAGCTGAGGAATTAATTAAGGCAAGGAAGGAGCAGGACAGGACGCCAATCTCAGTTAGAAGGTGGGTTTACACCTGTGGTTCTACACCAGGTTTTTAAACCTGTTGTTTAAACCTGTTGTTTTAAACCTGTAGTTAAACCTTATTTTAAACCTGTTGTTTGAACCTGTAGTTTAAGCATATAATTTTAAACCTGTTGTTTTAAACCTGTTGTTTTATACCTGTTTTTAAACCAATCATTTGAAGGTTGTGGGTGCAGGTATATGCCGAGGGGTTTCTGGCAATTTATGAAGTACATATAACAATTTTACTAGCTGTTACCCATTTTTTAAATTTAATTTTACACTATTTTTTTTTAACTAGAATATAACTGGGTTAAAAGCTTACGTACAAAGATTCAGAATAATTTGACTTGACTTAGTCCTCTTTGCTCATTACGGAACATAGGGCCTCTACCATTTCCATAGAAAGGAAATGAAAATTTAAAGTTAGTTATTTAAAGTTGCCAAAAAAAAAATCTTAAACTGTTACACTTCAGAATTTTTTTTCTTCTTTCATTGCTGAAGTTGTCTTTATGATTTTTAAATCTTGCTGCAGCACTTTAAATAATAATCTGTTACAGATTTTATCATTTTTTTTTTCTGCAGTAGCTCCAAGATTGTTACACCTGGCCAAAGGGAGCCGGGCACCCCAGCACTGACCCCCAGACGCACCCCCAAGTTTGGGTTATGAGCTGACACCCCATCACCAACACCTCCATGTACTCTGAAGTTCCAGACTAGGAACCTGAACATGATGAATTCTTGTCATTTCATTTCTGCTGTAAATGCAGAATAACAGACTTTGTTTAGCCATGAAATCGGGATTGAGTATAAAACAAGTTAATTAAAAAGTCTAGTGACAATTTTAGCGCAATTTCCTTATGTTATCTAAAAATAGCTCTGTCGTAGCGTAAATCAAGAGCAGGGTTAGTAAAACCATTGGTTAAAATACATGTTTTATTTACAATAGAGTTACATGACTAAAAAACATTGCGCGCCTAGCTACTGAACGTGATGACGAAGCCATAGAACGTGATGGTGCAGCTATTGAACGTGATGACGCGTGTGGTGTGGTTGGAAAAAATGCCTACTAATTCGGTCCAAATTTTAATTAATTAAAAAACATTTTTGTGACCGAACGAAAGGATATTTTTGAAAACTTTCTTCGGCAATATTGTTCTAAATTATGGCAGGAATCGATTGGTACATGTTTCAAGTCGCTAAGTGGTCTGGTTGCCGAGATATGGGCCAAAAACTGCATTTTTTCGAGGTTTTTTGGCTTTTCCGGGAAATCCATGAAAGAAACCCAGAATTTTTATAGCCTATGTTCATCCTCGTAACTTGCTTAACATAATTGCTTTTGGAACTAGTCATCGATATTGCTTCGTTGAGGAGGAGATACGACTTAAAGCTGCGGACACACATCCATCCATTCATACATTCATACATTCATACATCCAGAAATGACGGGTTAATAAACGCAATTCTCCAGAATGGAAATTGCGCTAAAAAACTTACTGAACTTTCTAGGGAGGTTTCAATATACAGGTGAACCTTGACTGAACCTCAGCCAACCTGTTCAGGTTATGTGACACTGTAAGTTATGCAACTTGTTTGGTTGTTGTCAAAATGTGGATGTGAAAAATGTGGACACAATTTTTCAATCCATGTCATGTAATCTACATTGTATGATAATGATTAACTCCTAACTGGGAAATAATTTTTGTTATGAAGCAAGGGAGATAAACATAAATTTACTTAAAGTTTAAAGAGAGTTATTTACCTTGTTTTATTTTTAAAATTAAAAATAAATTGTGTAGCAGTTTGTTCATCTGAATAAAAAAAAAAAATTAATAAATGTTTTTGTGTTTGGTAAATAATGCTTTTAAATTGTTAGGTGCTAGAAGAATATAAATGCTAGAATATGCCATTAACTTTTTAACATGGTTTTTTGTTGTTGTTAAAGACTGTTTTTCATTCAAAAATTGAATGAAAAAGTATTAGAGCTATGTAAACCTAGGTAAGCAAATACTGTATGACATTTCTGAGACTTTAAGAGTTGTGTTGATTACAATAATAGACAGAGAATTTGAATATTATAGATCGGGAGAATGTGCTTGAGGCTGTATTATGGGGTGTGTATGTGTGGGTGGTGATGTGTGGTTTGTGATGTAAGTAGCACCAGATGTCAGTCATTTTCTGTGTGTCCTGCTAATTAGGTGTGGCCATTGTTGCGTGTGGGTGGTGATTTGTATGCATACATTATTTTTTATAATGAAGATTTCATTAAACTTTTAAGTTTTTAAAAGTTTTTTTTTTAAATATTGTTATGTATTTCATAATGTTGGCATGTGATGTTAATTGGTGAGCTGATATCAAGTGAACATTTGCCAACTCGGAAAATTAAAAAGGGGGGGGGGGGGGGGGGGGGGGTAGGAAGAAAGCTGTCTATATAATCCCTTCATACACTGAATGCTGAGAAACAACCACTCTACTTCATCTATCATAAGGATCATTACATTTTCTGAAAGTCATTTGAAAGATAGTTTACCAATTTTTCTTAATAAAATAGATGCTCTATCTGTACACCTATAGACATAAATAAAACACAAACTTCTTATTAACACAATACTGATGTTAGTTTATGAGACAATAAAGATTAGACAAAATAATGGACAATTAAACTGAGTTGTGGTAGTGATATTTGGCAATCCTTAAGAATTTTTAGGGAACTGGATATTTTTTAAGGTTTATCACAGTTGGTAATTAAGTTATTGCATAATTTTTTTATTGTGTAATTATCAAGTCACATTTGATCAAGTCAATGTCTTAACACGGACAACACCTACACCAGCATGTGGTCCAATTGGTTGTCAAGTTTTGGTGTTCAGCAGTGTGTTTGTGTCAGGAGTGTGTGTTATCAGTAGTGTGTATGTGTGTTGTTAACATTTTGTTTGTATGCTGTCAGCAGCATGTTTGTGTGTTGCTAGCAGTGTGTTTGTGTCAGGAATGTCTGTTGCTAGCAGTGTGTTTGTGTCAGGAATGTGTTGTCAGCAGTGTGTTTGTGTGTTGTTAGCTGTGTTTGTGTGTTGTTTACAGTATGTTGTAAGCTGTGTGTTTGTATGTTGTCAGCTGTGTCTTGCGTTTGTGTGTTGTCAGTAGTCTGTATGTTGTCAGCAATGTGTAGTCAGCTACGTGTTCGTACAGCTGAATGCCACTCTGCTTCTATGGTTTCAAGTATCCCTGCAATAACCAAGAAATTCCTTCTCTGACCTACTTCGTGATATGCACCGATGTGCAGCGGCTCAGCAAACATGCAGGATGTTTTTATCATCGTCTTTGTTGTAAAAGATACGCCTATATATATAACTACACACTAAGTCAACGACAAACAGGTTGAACCCCGCCCCCCCCCCCCATTCCTTTTTTACCCTCTACTTCCGGCTTACTAAGCTAATGCGCATTAACTACTTCATTATCCCGTGTTAGACAAAGAGGGTCACACGTTTATAACATGACCATAGACAGCAGGGGTCACACGTTCATAACATGACCCTAGACAACAAGGGTCACACGGTTTATAGGTGACATTAACTCGACTTGCCCGCATAACATGCATATGTGTTATCTTTTCCTGCTCAGGGCTTCTCAAGTGTGACACATGGCATTTATCAGCGAAATGTGGGTCCAGCGTCTCGCGACGACGGTGGTTTTGAGTGTGTGATGTTTTTCCAGTCACCTCTTCGGTGGGGCTCTGCCTTTCCTTTCCCAAGAAAGTCTATTCGCGCTCCCCCCCCCCCCCCCCCCCCCCGCCCCGAACGAAACGTAATTTATATAGAAGATATATATGTTACCAGTTACCGCCCCCCCCCCCCCGGAAAATTAAATCCGCCCCCCTCCCCCAACATTTTTTTAAAGTGCCCCCCCCCCCCTGGAAAAAAAGTCTGAAAGAAACACTGGTGATGTTAATGTTCTAGACTTGCTTCAATGTGAATGGTGTTCTAATCAAGGGGACTCGCTCATGAATTTGCTTATTTTTTGAGTGATGCGTCTTTAACATTGAGAACAAAATATTTAGTGCAAATGGGGACACCTTTTTACTTTCTCGTATATACGAAGTATAGAGAAAGTCTTGTAATGGTGCAAAAAAAAAAAAAATCGAGATTTTTACAAATCTCGACGTTTTACATCTCACTGATACGGAAAAACATAATTTTGCAATCTTGTCCGTATGTCTGTGTGTGTGTGTAAACACGATAACTTGAGTACCGTTACAGCTAGGTTGATGAAATTTCATATATAAGTATTTTATCAAAATCGTAGATCCGTATCAACTTTTGAGCGATTTCCGATAACCGGAAGTGGTACTTTTTCTGCTTTGAATTTTTTAAAAACCTATAACTTGAGTACTATTTCAGATAGATAAATGAAATTTCACATGTAAGTAAAAGATCTAAATCTCTACCTTCTGTCAAATTCTGAATAATTTTCGTTAACTGTAAGTACTAATTTTCGCTATTTCCGATTTCTCAAAAAACGCATGTAAATTCATAAAGTACTAATAAAATTGCGCACTATTATGCACATCTTTATTTGGCGTTCACTTGGTGTTCATTTTTTTGTCTACGAGATTTTATTCTATTTTTAAAACTTTAAGTATTTAAAATGGATTAAAAAACATGTCTATAGCCCGAGTTCCCATCCCCTGTTATTTTATATAAGAATATTCGAGAAAGTTTTGGGGAGATCACTCCCGGTTTATTTTTTTAGTTTTTTAGGATTTATCGTTTATTTTTGTGTTAAGTTTAAGTTAATTTTTTAAAAAAGTTTTAGGAATTGCAAATTATACTGCTTTATTATGGTTTCAAAAGAAAGATATATTTAGCTTTGAAATATTTAACTGCGTCGATTATACATAGCTATACACAATATTTTTATGTGTGAATTTTCTAGAGTCCTTGCTTGAATGAAAAAAAAACAAGTAAAAATTGCTTCAGCAAGAAATTGTCATAAATCAACCTGGATTTTCCCGTTTTTCTTTTGTGACTTGACGTCCCAGAGTCCACCCAGCTTTAATGAGTACCTGTCTCAAGTTTATGAAAGTACATGTAGCTGGACAAACTATACCTACATACGCTGTGGTCATATAAACTGGCGAATTCTACTTTACCTGCCCATTGACCATCAGGTTCAAAAAGGGTTACTTTTTTTCTTTTTACACCTATGTTAAAAATATCTTCCCAAAAATAATTTCTGAATAAATTTTCATATATAAAAACAAAACAACGAATGCATGTCCCACTACAATCTTCCCATGTTGCATATTGTCTTGTAAAAGCAGATATTGAATCTGTGAATCGAAATCCTAATAATGATAAAAACAAACATCGATTTTATGTACTACTATAATATTCCCATGTTGCATATTGAATCTGTGAATCGAAATCCTAATAATGATAAAAACAAACATCGATTTCATGTACTACTATAATATTCCCATATTGCATATTAAATCTGTGAATCGAAATCCTAATAATGATAAAAACAAACATCGATTTCATGTACTACTATAATATTCCCATGTTGCATATTAAATCTGTGAATCGAAATCCTAATAATGATAAAAACAAACATCGATTTCATGTACTACTATAATATTCCCATGTTGCATATTAAATATGTGAATCGAAATCCTAATAATGATAAAAACAAACATCGATTTCATGTACTACTATAATATTCCCATGTTGCATATTAAATCTGTGAATCGAAATCCTAATAACGATAAAAACAAACATCGATTTCATGTACTACTATAATATTCCCATGTTGCATATTAAATATGTGAATCGAAATCCTAATAATGATAAAAACAAACATCGATTTCATGTACTACTATAATATTCCCATGTTGCAGATTAAATCTGTGAATCGAAATCCTAATAATGATAAAAACAAACATCGATTTCATGTACTACTATAATATTCCCATGTTGCATATTGAATCTGTGAATCGAAATCCTAATAATGATAAAAACAAACATCGATTTCATGTACTACTATAATATTCCCATGTTGCATATTAAATATGTGAATCGAAATCCTAATAATGATAAAAACAAACATCGATTTCATGTACTACTATAATATTCCCATGTTGCATATTAAATATGTGAATCGAAATCCTAATAATGATAAAAACAAACATCGATTTCATGTACTACTATAATATTCCCATGTTGCATATTAAATCTGTGAATCGAAATCCTAATAATGATATAAACAAACATCGATTTCATGTACTACTATAGTATTCCCATGTTGCATATTAAATCTGTGAATAGAAATCCTAATAATGATAAAAACAAACATCGATTTCATGTACTACTATAATATTCCCATGTTGCATATTAAATCTGTGAATCGAAATCCTAATAATGATAAAAACAAACATCGATTTCATGTACTACTATAATATTTCCATGTTGCATATTAAATCTGTGAATCGAAATCCTAATAATGATAAAAACAAACATCGATTTCATGTACTACTATAATATTCCCATGTTGCATATTAAATATGTGAATCGAAATCCTAATAATGATAAAAACAAACATCGATTTCATGTACTACTATAATATTCCCATGTTGCATATTAAATCTGTGAATCGAAATCCTAATAATGATAAAAACAAACATCGATTTCATGTACTACTATGATATTCCCATGTTGCATATTAAATCTGTGAATCGAAATCCTAATAATGATAAAAACAAACATCGATTTCATTTACTACTATAATATTCCCATGTTGCATATTAAATCTGTGAATCGAAATCCTAATAATGATAAAAACAAACATCGATTTCATGTACTACTATAATATTCCCATGTTGCATATTAAATCTGTGAATAGAAATCCTAATAATGATAAAAACAAACATCGATTTCATGTACTACTATAATATTCCCATGTTGCATATTAAATATGTGAATCGAAATCCTAATAATGATAAAAACAAACATCGATTTCATGTACTACTATAATATTCCCATGTTGCATATTAAATCTGTGAATCGAAATCCCAATAATGATAAAAACAAACATCGATTTCATGTACTACTATAATATTCCCATGTTGCATATTAAATATGTGAATCGAAATCCTAATAATGATAAAAACAAACATCGATTTCATGTACTACTATAATATTCCCATGTTGCATATTAAATCTGTGAATCGAAATCCTAATAATGATAAAAACAAACATCGATTTCATGTACTACTATAATATTCCCATGTTGCATATTGAATCTGTGAATCGAAATCCTAATAATGATAAAAACAAACATCGATTTCATGTACTACTATAATATTCCCATATTGCATATTAAATCTGTGAATCGAAATCCTAATAATGATAAAAACAAACATCGATTTCATGTACTACTATAATATTCCCATGTTGCATATTAAATCTGTGAATAGAAATCCTAATAATGATAAAAACAAACATCGATTTCATGTACTACTATAATATTCCCATGTTGCATATTAAATCTGTGAATCGAAATCCTAATAATGATAAAAACAAACATCGATTTCATGTACTACTATAATATTTCCATGTTGCATATTAAATCTGTGAATCGAAATCCTAATAATGATAAAAACAAACATCGATTTCATGTACTACTATAATATTCCCATGTTGCATATTAAATATGTGAATCGAAATCCTAATAATGATAAAAACAAACATCGATTTCATGTACTACTATAATATTCCCATGTTGCATATTAAATATGTGAATCGAAATCCTAATAATGATAAAAACAAACATCGATTTCATGTACTACTATAATATTCCCATGTTGCATATTAAATCTGTGAATCGAAATCCTAATAATGATAAAAACAAACATCGATTTCATGTACTACTCAGGGGCGGAACTACAGTGCCGCCAGACCCCGCAATGCGGGGGGGCCCAGGACGATTGGGGGCCCAAAAATCCTGGTTAAATTATTTAAAAAAAAAATTTAAAAAAAAAGGTGGAGGTCGAGTTATCTTTCTTCTACAGTTACAAAAAACACGATAGTCGGTAAACGTCTTTGAGAAAAATGCACAGACTATATAGCTCGAGAGACCGCCAGACATAGATCTATAGACAACTTCAAAGACGTAGCTACCGTTCTTTTTTAGTGGCGTCGATTAGGAGAACAAAAAAGCATTGTTATATTGTTTACATTATAAAAATACATATCTATGATTGTGTGTTTAAACTACTGGCCTGAATTCTACAAAAAATATAATTATTTATTTTGATCTCATACATTTATAATTGCGTTCATTTCTACTTTAACAACTGTATCAATAAACTTGTAAAAGTTTAAGTTATCTCCCTTCAGCGAAGCATCTGAAATTTGACTGCCGGCACGCTTTGAAATCGGGCTGGGGAAACGTTGCGGCAAATATCCTGGCCTTCTAGACGACCGGAAAAAGTCGGCACTATTGATGTAGATGTTTATCGGCGCTTTCTTGTCCCCTTCCAATGAACCTTCCCAACTGTCTCCCCTCCCCCCTCTCACCCCCCCCCTAACCTCTACCCCT
This sequence comes from Physella acuta, assembly GCF_028476545.2. NCBI lineage: Eukaryota > Metazoa > Mollusca > Gastropoda > Physidae > Physella > Physella acuta. The sequence continues at coordinate 205,446 of NW_026731820.1, forward strand.
CACCTTACTCTTACAATAAGATGTAATGCATAGATTAACGAACCGTCTATGAACTACTGAACTGTAAACTGACCACTTCTGCACATTTTGTTAAAGACACTAGTCAGTAGTTTTTCATTTACCTGAAGAACAGGGGCGGAACTACAGTCCCGCCAGACCCCGCAATGCGCGGGGGGGGGGGGGGGGGGGAAGAGGGGGTAAGAGGGGGGCAGGCCGTTTAGGGGCCCACGGCTGACCAAAATTAATATTTTTTTAAATTTTGAATTTAAATTTCGTGCATTTTTGCCTTAATATTTGGTTTGTAAAAGAAAAACACTGTAGCTGCGGTACGATTATCTTTATTTTACAGTCACTATACCACGCTCTTCCGCAAAAGATAAAATCCTTTACACAAAGTACAGTGTAAAATATAGGCAACTTCAAATTTGAATGACTTCTTTGACTCGTTGCCCCCCCCCCCCCCCCTTTGATAGCTAAATAGAGGACACGTAACTGTTTGACCGATCCTCCAAAGTGTACTGTGGCGGATGGGGCAGGGGATGGGGACCAAAAAGGGGGTTCAAAAATTGTCGACAAATTTTTTACATATTCAAAAGAGTTATTTATAGTTGTATTTTTTAACCATCGTCAAGGCCGAGTACTATTTCCCTACAATCAAACACACGCTGTCGCCGGCAAAATTCTTTGTAAAAAACAACAAAGTCCATAGCACGAAAAGCCGCTACATATGAAATGGGCTTTCATGAATCGCGGTTTTTCTTTGCGGCATTTTGTTGTCTCTTTCAAGTTTTTTCCCGAGCCGAACCCTATCCCATCCCTCTTTCTCAACCTCACAAGTATCGAGGAGATAAATGTATCGTTTATGAACTAGATCTACTTCCTAACCGTACGATTCACCACTTCAGCACATTTTGTCAGACACTAGACAGCACTAGATCTAGTCAACAGATATTAATTTACTTTCATAGGATTAGGCACATCTAATTCACAAAACAGGGCAGGTAAGATTATTTTTTATATAATTATTTAGAAATTAATTAGAACGTTTAGAATTAATTGAACATTATTAATAGTCAATTACTATTTATAAATGACGTCATTGAGGTGGGTGTGTGTGAGGGTCTGGATTTTTGTTAGCCCCTCCCCCCCCCCTCCTTTCCTAAATCAGAAGGTTATCCAACGCGTGACCTGGCCACATACAGTTGTACATGTGAAAAACATTTTTCTCTCTATTATGCATTACTGCATCATTCACCCAATCGCCATGAAAACGTGGGAAGCTGTTGAGTACAGCCCCGCAAAGGTTTCTGTCATAGGCCTAACATTTGTACATATTTGAGTGGGGACGCCTAACGGAAATATGTGATTTAACGCCCGAAGATCCTGCATAAGCGGATGAGGTTACTACTTGAATACAACCGGCGGCAGTGTCATCCTGAGCGCATCACATATGAGCAAGTTGGCCCCCACAGACAGTCGTTTAAAAGTTCCCACAACACTAGGAATAAGTCTCGCTACAACACTCGATGACTAAATCTAATTAGGTGTCGCACCAATGTTTCATCCAGGGTAGACTGTTTTCGGGGAAGGGGAGGGGGGAGCTCTACCGGAAGAAACAATGTGTTGCACCCATCACCCGTGCAGTAATGTAACCGGCAGCTCAAAGAGCCCCGTGACTTCCCTGACTCCCCGCCGAGGGACTTACAGCATGCCTTGGCGTGTCTAGTTGGTAGTGTGGACAAACCCGCGCCCTAAGATCCAAGAAATGAACTGCCGACATTTGTTAACATTTAATTCAACTTCTGGAAAACAGGACACACGGTTGGTAACGTTTCGATGAAAGCCTCAATTTGGTGTGTTGGACTAGATTTAGAGAGTCCGTGCTTCTCACTTGGAAAACTGAAAGGGGCCAGCTCGTGTGTTGGAAAACCTCTGATTTATTCGTGTACCAGATGGATTTTTTTTTTAAATTTAGAGCGACCCTTGTTTTCCATATATATATATATATATATATATATATATATATATATATATATATATATATATATATATATATATATATATATATATATATATATATATATATATATATATATATATATATATATATATATATATATTATATACATATATATATCTAGGGGCCCAAAAAACATTCTGCGGGGGGGCCTGTTTTTTCTAGTTCCGCCACTGGTACTACTATAATATTCCCATGTTGCATATTAAATCTGTGAATAGAAATCCTAATAATGATAAAAACAAACATCGATTTCATGTACTACTATAATATTCCCATGTTGCATATTAAATATGTGAATCGAAATCCTAATAATGATAAAAACAAACATCGATTTCATGTACTACTATAATATTCCCATGTTGCATATTAAATCTGTGAATCGAAATCCTAATAATGATAAAAACAAACATCGATTTCATGTACTACTATAATATTCCCATGTTGCATATTAAATATGTGAATCGAAATCCTAATAATGATAAAAACAAACATCGATTTCATGTACTACTATAATATTCCCATGTTGCATATTAAATCTGTGAATCGAAATCCTAATAATGATAAAAACAAACATCGATTTCATGTACTACTATAATATTCCCATGTTGCATATTAAATATGTGAATCGAAATCCTAATAATGATAAAAACAAACATCGATTTCATGTACTACTATAATATTCCCATGTTGCAGATTAAATCTGTGAATCGAAATCCTAATAATGATAAAAACAAACATCGATTTCATGTACTACTATAATATTCCCATGTTGCATATTGAATCTGTGAATCGAAATCCTAATAATGATAAAAACAAACATCGATTTCATGTACTACTATAATATTCCCATGTTGCATATTAAATCTGTGAATCGAAATCCTAATAATGATATAAACAAACATCGATTTCATGTACTACTATAGTATTCCCATGTTGCATATTAAATCTGTGAATAGAAATCCTAATAATGATAAAAACAAACATCGATTTCATGTACTACTATAATATTCCCATGTTGCATATTAAATCTGTGAATCGAAATCCTAATAATGATAAAAACAAACATCGATTTCATGTACTACTATAATATTCCCATGTTGCATATTAAATCTGTGAATCGAAATCCTAATAATGATAAAAACAAACATCGATTTCATGTACTACTATAATATTCCCATATTGCATATTAAATCTGTGAATCGAAATCCTAATAATGATAAAAACAAACATCGATTTCATGTACTACTATAATATTCCCATGTTGCATATTAAATATGTGAATCGAAATCCTAATAATGATAAAAACAAACATCGATTTCATGTACTACTATAATATTCCCATGTTGCATATTAAATATGTGAATCGAAATCCTAATAATGATAAAAACAAACATCGATTTCATGTACTACTATAATATTCCCATGTTGCATATTAAATCTGTGAATCGAAATCCTAATAATGATAAAAACAAACATCGATTTCATGTACTACTATAATATTCCCATGTTGCATATTAAATCTGTGAATAGAAATCCTAATAATGATAAAAACAAACATCGATTTCATGTACTACTATAATATTCCCATGTTGCATATTAAATATGTGAATCGAAATCCTAATAATGATAAAAACAAACATCGATTTCATGTACTACTATAATATTCCCATGTTGCATATTAAATATGTGAATCGAAATCCTAATAATGATAAAAACAAACATCGATTTCATGTACTACTATAATATTCCCATGTTGCATATTGAATCTGTGAATCGAAATCCTAATAATGATAAAAACAAACATCGATTTCATGTACTACTATAATATTCCCATGTTGCATATTAAATATGTGAATCGAAATCCTAATAATGATAAAAACAAACATCGATTTCATGTACTACTATAATATTCCCATGTTGCATATTAAATCTGTGAATCGAAATCCTAATAATGATAAAAACAAACATCGATTTCATGTACTACTATAATATTCCCATGTTGCATATTGAATCTGTGAATCGAAATCCTAATAATGATAAAAACAAACATCGATTTCATGTACTGCTATAATATTCCCATATTGCATATTAAATCTGTGAATCGAAATCCTAATAATGATAAAAACAAACATCGATTTCATGTACTACTATAATATTCCCATGTTGCATATTAAATCTGTGAATAGAAATCCTAATAATGATAAAAACAAACATCGATTTCATGTACTACTATAATATTCCCATGTTGCATATTAAATCTGTGAATCGAAATCCTAATAATGATAAAAACAAACATCGATTTCATGTACTACTATAATATTCCCATGTTGCATATTAAATCTGTGAATCGAAATCCTAATAATGATAAAAACAAACATCGATTTCATGTACTACTATAATATTCCCATGTTGCATATTAAATCTGTGAATAGAAATCCTAATAATGATAAAAACAAACATCGATTTCATGTACTACTATAATATTCCCATGTTGCATATTAAATATGTGAATCGAAATCCTAATAATGATAAAAACAAACATCGATTTCATGTACTACTATAATATTCCCATGTTGCATATTAAATCTGTGAATCGAAATCCTAATAATGATAAAAACAAACATCGATTTCATGTACTACTATAATATTCCCATGTTGCATATTAAATATGTGAATCGAAATCCTAATAATGATAAAAACAAACATCGATTTCATGTACTACTATAATATTCCCATGTTGCATATTAAATCTGTGAATAGAAATCCTAATAATGATAAAAACAAACATCGATTTCATGTACTACTATAATATTCCCATGTTGCATATTGAATCTGTGAATAGAAATCCTAATAATGATAAAAACAAACATCGATTTCATGTACTACTATAATATTCCCATGTTGCATATTAAATCTGTGAATCGAAATCCTAATAATGATAAAAACAAACATCGATTTCATGTACTACTATAATATTCCCATGTTGCATATTGAATCTGTGAATCGAAATACTAATAATGATAAAAACAAACATCGATTTCATGTACTACTATAATATTCCCATGTTGCATATTAAATCTGTGAATCGAAATCCTAATAATGATAAAAACAAACATCGATTTCATGTAGTACTATAATATTCCCATGTTGCATATTAAATCTGTGAATAGAAATCCTAATAATGATAAAAACAAACATCGATTTTATGTACTACTATAATATTCCCATGTTGCATATTAAATCTGTGAATCGAAATCCTAATAATGATAAAAACAAACATCGATTTCATGTACTACTATAATATTCCCATGTTGCATATTAAATCTGTGAATCGAAATCCTAATAATGATAAAAACAAACATCGATTTCATGTACTACTATAATATTCCCATGTTGCATATTAAATCTGTGAATAGAAATCCTAATAATGATAAAAACAAACATCGATTTTATGTACTACTATAATATTCCCATGTTGCATATTAAATCTGTGAATCGAAATCCTAATAATGATAAAAACAAACATCGATTTCATGTACTACTATAATATTCCCATGTTGCATATTAAATCTGTGAATCGAAATCCTAATAATGATAAAAACAAACATCGATTTCATGTACTACTATAATATTCCCATGTTGCATATTAAATCTGTGAATAGAAATCCTAATAATGATAAAAACAAACATCGATTTCATGTACTACTATAATATTCCCATGTTGCATATTGAATCTGTGAATAGAAATCCTAATAATGATAAAAACAAACATCGATTTCATGTACTACTATAATATTCCCATGTTGCATATTAAATCTGTGAATCGAAATCCTAATAATGATAAAAACAAACATCGATTTCATGTACTACTATAATATTCCCATGTTGCATATTGAATCTGTGAATCGAAATACTAATAATGATAAAAACAAACATCGATTTCATGTACTACTATAATATTCCCATGTTGCATATTAAATCTGTGAATCGAAATCCTAATAATGATAAAAACAAACATCGATTTCATGTACTACTATAATATTCCTATGTTGCATATTAAATCTGTGAATAGAAATCCTAATTATGATTGTACAGTTGATTCCTTTCACTGTTCCAGTACACCTCAAACTTGTGCTGAAGGGGTGATAATTCTGTCTTAATCGGTTCCACCTTTACTTCACACGCGCGTCTACGATTTGCGACTTGAATGACTTCTCTTTAGCACTTTTCTTGAGCATTTTGTTTTATTCCTCATTATTTTTTTTTTCCGCTCCCCAAAAAGAATGTTTGTTTTGTTTCTAGATTGACTGTGTGCAACGAGCGTTTTTCTTATTTTTAATTTGTTGTGATTTAATCCATTTTTTCTTCTTCTTACTTCCTCCTTCACCCCCACCCCCCCTTCCCCTCTCACACAACACTGTAAATAAGATAAATAATAGAATAATAAGCACACACACATACACGCACATACACGCCTAAAGTACTAATGGCATACCAGCTGCAAATCCACTTGGCCTAGAGCGGGCATAATTAGAGAAAGGCCGTGAACTCTGTGATAATGTGTTACGTCCCCTGCCATCTTTATCTTATTATGTTAGGGATACCATTGCATGCGGCAATCTCACGAAGCCAGTGCACATAGGTCACATTTCGTGATGAGATAGATGCATGTTGGCAGTAGAATAAGTAGTATTTTTGTCAAATGTGTGTGTGTGTGTGGGTGCGTGAGTGTGTTCTTGTAGCTTGTATTATTGACAATATAAATAGAAATATACTTCGATTTCACACAAAAGTAGACATACTGCATTGATCCTCTATACACTCGATACAACCATCACTATTAAATTATATATATTTAGGTACATATATTATAATTATACATACAAATGTGTGTGTGTGTGCGGCGTTCCTTTATATTCCTAGAGTACAAATTTATTATGATTTACTTCACACCAAAGGCGTAGCTACTCATTCCGGCGCCTGAGGTGAACTATACCCCCCCCCCCGCCCCTTTCCCATTTGTGTTTAGTTATTCATTTTGGTAAAAAAAAAGCGCCCCTTCCACTCTTATTTGGAAAAGTTTTGTGGCATTTTTTTACCAGTTATTTTCCCATTTACAGTTGTTTGGCGACACACAAGTGATGTAGAAAACAGTCCATGGAAAGTTGGGGGGGGGGGGGGGTGGCAATGTACAGAGGTAATTGATCGGGGGAGAAATGGCAGAGGCGGGGTGATAGACAGGGGGATATGTCCCCTGTGTTTACATTGTCCGCCTTCCCCCTGCTTTTGCGCCATACATGTTTGCATGTACTCTAGTCGCCAAAGTTTAAATCTAAATGTAACATTGATCGTTTTTTTAATCTTTTACCATCCCTAACCGCACATTAGTAAACACGAGAGCTGGTTATATGAAAAACAAGCCGCGAAGATCAAACACTTTGATACGAAACAAAGTATACGCAATTGTTCAAGCGTGTACCCTCGCGTACCCCATCCCCCACATACGTGACTTTATTTCAGTCAACAAAACAAGCATGTACCCCCCATCCCCACCCCCGATCCGTCACTATACTTCAGTCAACAAAACAAGCGTGTGAATGTTTAGCCAACCGCCTACAGATGCCGTATATTATGTCCTTTTATCTGTTGTTGTTTGTTGTTGTTGTTGTTGTTTGTTGGTGCTTGTATTGGTGTTAACTTATTCAGCCAGTAAGGGTTAATAGAGGAACTATTTATAAAAGCTCAGCGGTGGGGATGGTTAAAGCAGATTGACGTGAATCATTTCACATTGCAAGTCTTTCCTGAATACAAACACTTTAGGTAATGTGCTTTATCTACATGTATTCTAATGGTAGGCCCTGAGCTTCTTCTTCTTCTTCGTTCTTAATTTTTAGTGTTGGGAGGGATCGCGCCTTATCTGCCAGAGGGTTTGAACTCGAGACTTTTTTTTTCGAATTTATCAACCATGAGCTTTGCCGACTCGACCATGCTTCCATCACAATTAAGGATTACGTGTCAACTGATTATGCGCCATTGAGGCCATTGACTCCGATTTCAGCCTGCTTTTCTTTTTGGATTTGCTTCCATAGCCTTTGTCCAACCAAGAACAAACTACAAGGCAGCAGTTGTTTGATTTTGGAGTTGTCTCTCCTAGAAGAGTGGCTTATATTATTTTATGTAAAGCAAAAAGGTAATTTTTCGTTGTTATATATTAAGGAATTAAGTTTAAGGGAGGTGGTTGAATGGTAGAGCGTTTGACTGCTAGCCAGAAGGTATAGAATTCAGATCTGCGATTGGGCATGCGACTTAAAACGTCCCTGAGACCACCCAGCTCCGATGGGTAAGTGACTCACATTGGGGAAAGTAAAGATGGCTGGTGTATAGTGATGACTACATAATTCCTAATGCCGAGGTTAAGAAACATGAACTTTATCTACCCAATGCATTGATGAGCCTTGAAAGGAATCCCTTAAGTAACTAGGCAGGTGTGGTAAAGAGCATTGACTTATAACATCGTATTTAACAAAATAGGCCATGTGTATTCAAAATGATAATGTTATATATATATATATATATATATATATATATATATATATATATATATATATATATATATATATATATATATATATATATATATATATATACACACACACATATAGTAGGTTGGGTGAATAGGACGATTCAACGTTCTTATTCATTTATTTTCTTTTAACTCAATTTAATTATGTCTTTACACCTTTTTTGATACTGATGTATTTTTCAGTAGTATGAGTCAAACATGTGGAAGAAAAGGGGGAAGGGGGCGGTCGAGGTTCTGAAATATGTTATTTTGGCAGGGTTTTACAGAAATGTTACATAACCTCATGAGAGAAATGTTTTTTTTTCCTGTGTGTTGTTAATTGTATCTTGTATGCACGATTTCTTTAAGGTAAACTTACATGAATTAACTTGTCTGTGTAGTAAAACTTTTCGTTCTTACTTGCAAATTTTAGATTATTTTTTTAAGCAATGTAAGCTCTTTTTTTTTCTTTAAAAAAAGATACATTTACGAAGAAGGTTGGTAGTTTGTAAAGGGAGACAAGTTGCCCGGTCATTGCCTAACTTCCCTTGACGACGCTAGAATATGAAGTTAAATGTATGGTTCACAGGTGTGGGGATTAACTTAATCACCCCACACGCGTCTAGTGTTTCCTTTAGAGTTAAGCTTGGATTACCCTAAAACAGAAAACTATTACAACGTTGGTTGTGACAATATCGTTTAATGTTACAAGTACGTACAATCGGGGTGGAGGGGGGGGGGGGGCTGGCAGTATTCAAGAGGCCCGGAACATTTTTAGGGGCCCCCAACCCCAGATTGAAATGTTCACTGTACACGTTCTCTCCATCTATGCCCGAACTTTACGCTTTGGTATGAAGAAATGATAGAGTAGCAACAAATTAAAACAAAAACAAACACGGCCTGTTACGGTGCCGTTCCTAGGGGCCCACTGGGATTTTCCCCGGGCAGTGTTTCTTACAGATTCTTTTGTAGCATTTGATTTTTTCGGGGTGGGGGTGGGGACTAAATTTTCCGGGGGGGGGGGGAAGGTTGGACACTGTTAAAAGTATACAGTTTCTATATCAATTGCATTTCGTTCGGGGGGGGGGGGGGGGCGCTAGACTTCCTTGGGGGGGGGGGGGGGGGGGCTCTGCTTCCCTTCCCCCCCTTCCGAAGAGATGCGTGGAAGAAACTCTGTTGACCGGCGGGCCAGTCTACCCCTCCTGAACACAAAGGGTCGAGTTCCATTCCAGGGCTCCAGTCCTTATGACATATCTGAGTCAACTCAGCTATAATGTGTACCGGCCTTGTGTAGGGGAAATTAAATTAGTGTAGGTAAGGTAGAGTGAACCAGAAACCAAGGCACTAGAAATTATATCAGCTCTTGTCAGCGGCCTATGTCCCAGTAGGGACGACAGGCAAACATGAACATGAACATGAACACATTCTTTCATTGTTAATCTTATTCTGTTTTTTTTTTTCTTTTTGGAAAAAAAATTATCTTACATGCATTCTTATTGAGGCAAATCTATTTATTTTTATTTTCATTTTTTTGACCCCTGTTGGCTGGTATTGGTTTTTCTATTTTGAGACAAAGATTTTCATAATCGCACTTCGAATGTGTACGAAATCTGTCTAGTTGTAGCTTAGATTACCTGTTTTTACTAACCTCAAACTGGCAGTTTTAAAGTAAACATAAGTTAAACACATTATCCACCCTCCCCCCCCCCCCTCCTTTCGCTTTATTTTTGCATTGATAAGAGCCAGATGTAAGAACTATATTTAAAGCTGTAGCTATTCTTGGCAAACCACGGGTCGTTCTCGTTAAAAGTTGGAAAATTCTAGAAACTCTACTCCCGCTTGAATATTTTTAATCGTCAGCGATTTAAAGATAAGATTTCACCGTCTCTGGCAATGTGTGAATTTTTTGTCCTGTAATCCAATATGGCAAGTCTTAACGTAGATCCAGTAATAAAATGTAGCCAGATACGACGAGGTAATTTTAGCCAAAGCAAGTCCCCACAGAATTTTCCACCGAGGTAAAGCTGAAAACACAGCAAAAAAAAAAAATAGTTGTAAATTCGACCAGACAAAATGTATAGCAAGTAGACCCACGACGTACAACCATCAGGTCTAGGGGAAGTAGAGTTTACGTAAATCGGCAGGTCGAAATAGTGAAAAAAATTAGTTCATAATTAAATAACCATTTCGAATCTGGTGTTCTATGGGGCAGGTGGAGTAGTTCGTCTATTTTTTGTAAGTGACCTTGGCATAGAAAGGGATAATGCGGTCATCAATATGCCCAGCCGACTTTACTTTCCCTAATGTCAGTCAGGTACCCATAAGGCGTTGGGTGGACACACGGACGTCTTTGAGACTCGAAACCGGAATCCGAACTCGAGACTTTCGGGTTAGCAGTCGTACGCTCTACCGTCCGGCCATAAGTTCATAAGGCTGACCTATACCCCATGACAGTGTGTTAATCTATAAACCATTATCTCACCAATTGAGCCACATGCCATAGTTCTTAAAGATTCTCTATAGCATACCAGACCTTCAACTAGCCCATCCACCCGGCTAATAGGTCTTGGTCCTTGTGTTTCAGCCTCTTGGTCCCACAAGATTGTTCGGCAGTACAACGTGGATTCGAACCTACAGTTCTTATCATGTAAAGGTTTTTTTTCTATTGCCTTGCACACACGCACACATATTAACAAACACACATAAGCTGACCAAAATACGAAATACAACGTCAATTTTAAGCTAATTGGACGTTAGTTAAGTGAGCAGCGCACACACACACACACACACACACACACACACACACACACATGCACACGGACACACACACACCCATATACATATATATATATATTTACGTTTGTATATATATATATACATCTGTATATATTTGTATTTATATATAATGTATATATATATATGTTGGCACCGGTCGCACTCCATACAGTGCTTACGGATATCATACTCCATATTTGGCCAATAACAGCGACGCCGCAGAAGTTGAAGACAACGTTCCAGCCCCTGGTGGCCGTTGGACTCGTGTCCCAATCCTAAGGCTTGACGTCTGTACTTTTCAGGCAGAACCACTTGCATTATTGGGTCGCCCCCGGGTTCGATTATAGACCTGTACAGTACGCCATCCTTCAGGATAAGCCTCTTCTTTTGTCTCACTAGCGCTCGGCAAGGCCAGGGAAGGCCGGTGGTTGTGGTTGATTTAGACTCCATCAGAGAAAGTACCGGGCCAATAGCAGGATCCAAGGCCTGCGCAGCCTGCATCTCGTGGTGAGATACCGAAGGAAAAGAGTAGATGGGTGTTGCTGGGATGGAATGGCAGAAGGTTGAGATCTGGTTGTGGGATACTTCGGGTGGCACATTGGTGGATATTTTAACCGAGTATACCTCGACATATCGTTCTTCAATATCGTTCTCCTGTGGTACCTCTACAGGGTTGCGAGAAAGTGCATCCGCATTAGCGTTCAGCTTTCCCGATCGGTACTGGATATCAAAGTTGAAAACATCTAGGTCGGCCACCCAGCGTTGTTCAGTCGTGCTGATCTTTGCACTTTTAATATAGCTTAGAGGATTATTGTCCGTATAAACAATAAACTTGGCCCCTAATAAATAACCCCTAAACTTTTCAGTCACGGCCCACTTTAGGGCTAACAGTTCCAGTTTTGTAGCGCTATAATTCTTCATGTTACGTTCGCCAGGTCTTAGAGACCGACTGGCATAAGCGATGACTTTCAGACCGTCGCTTTGTCTCTGGCTTAACACAGCGCCTAATCCCTGGTAGCTGGCATCTGTTTCTACGATAAAAGGTATAGAAAAATCAGGGTAGCCTAGAACTGGAGAGCTGGTTAAGGCTGACTTCAAGTTGACAAAGGCTTTGTCTTGTTGTTCGCCCCAAAATTCAACAATAGACTGTCTCTTGTTCTTACTTTTGACATTGACAAGAGTGACGACTTCGTGCAGAGGCTTAGCGATTGTGGCAAAGTCTTTTACAAACCGCCGATAGTATGACGCTAGTCCAAGGAATGATCGAAGTTCATTCAGGGCCGATGGAGTTGGCCAGTTGTTAACAGCCGAAACTTTCGCTGGATCAGTCTGGACACCCTTTTCAGAGACTATGTGCCCCAAGTATTGAACTGAAGTCGCACCAAATACGCATTTACTGGGGTTCAGTTTTAGTCCTATCTGTCTTAATCTGCTCAAGACTTTGGCTAACCGTTCTAGGTGTGCTTTAAAATCTGGGGAGTACACCAATAAGTCATCTAAGTATACCAGCATTATGTCCATGATGAAATCATTCATTACACCTTGCATGAGCCTAGAGAATGTTTGCACTGCTCCACATAATCCAAATGGCATTCTAGTCCAAGAATATAAACCGAATGGTGTGATGAAGGCTGTTTTCTCCTGATCATTTTCATCCATGGCTACCTGATGATACCCACTGGCTAGGTCTAAAGTTGAAAAATAACGGGAACCTCCCAGCGCATCTAGCGATTCTTCTATTCTGGGTAGGGGAAAAGCATCTTTTCTAGTGACATTGTTAAGCTTCCTATAATCGCAGCATAATCTCAATTCACCATTCTTCTTTTTCACTACCACAATGGGAGCTGCATAGGCACTAGTACTGGGCTTAATTACCCCTTTAGATGCAAGTTTTTCAATATGTTCTTTGACAGCTCGGAACTCAGCTGGTGGAAGTCGACGATAAGGCTGAGCAACCGGTGTATCATCAATCAGAGGGATCTTGTGTTTAATTAAGTCAGTAAAACATAAATCATCATCTGACCAGGCAAATACATCTTGAAATTGTTCAAGTAGAGAGTTCATAGCCGCTTGCTCTGCATGGTTCAAGGACGTGGATATCAATGATGTAAATGATACCTTATTCTCCACCTGGTGATTCACACTGCCCATAGTATTGGAGGTCTGAGGTGACGGCCTTACAGTGATTTCAGCCGCCACATGGTTGACTTGGATGTCTACTTCAGACGAAGGCGTGAATGGATGGATAGTGCCGATACAAGTTCTAGGATGGATCGTTATGCTCTCGTCCGACAAGTTGACAATGCCGACACGGAATAGACCTCTCTCGGCAAATGTGATCGCTGGAACTAACAGTAAGTTTGGGTTGAAGGATACTGGCAGTGGCTGTACCATCAGTTCACAAGGTACACTTGGGTCACATCCAGTAGCACTAATCATTTGGATGGACCTGGCTGGGATGATGGAAGTATATCTTAAAGTTCTTGCTCGCCCATCTTTCACCAGTTCCTTGGCAGGTTGTATAAACGAGGCGAGGCCATTAACATCTTTTAAAATGTTCATGCCTAACAGACACGGGGCAGTGGACTGCGAAGACGCCGAGTCCCTTATCACTAGGAAACCCTTGTCAGGTAAAACTTGTCCATTCAACTCTACCGTGGCCAAAAAATATCCAATATACGGCACACTCAGTCCATTCGCTGCAGTCAACCGGAAACACTTTGATGGAATAATTTGCAGAGGACCCTGAAGGTAATCTAGAAAAAAGCTTTCAGTCACTGTACTGACCTGAGACCCTGTGTCGACTGTTGCCAGAAGAGGTGACTGGTTAATGTTAATTTTTACCGTAGGACAAGCTCCAACCAGGGGCGGAACTACAGTGCCGCCAGACCCCGCAATGCGGGGGGGCCCACGCCATTTAGGGGCCCATAGCCGACCATAATAAATTTTTTATAGTTAAAAAAAAAATAATTTTCTTGCATTTTTGACTTGACGGTAAAAGCTTTTGTAAATTAAAAAAAAAACAGATCTACTACAGTAGTGATGTTATACAGTAGTGATGTTATACAGTAGCTAACACATGCTGTTGCGTAAAAAAATATATATGCCTGAGCTTTAGTGTGAAAGATAGACAAACGTTCAAAACACTTCCATGACTTATTTCCCTTTTTTAAATAGTTAAATAGGGGTGATCATAAGCTCCTTTTAATATATTTGTACTAAACAAATTAAAAAGCAATTACTTTTCTTAACTATTATTTTAAGAAAAATACATACTAAAGAATGACATAGCAAAAGATGGTAATATATTTAAAAGAAATAATTTAAATATAAAAAAACAACATAAAAATAAACATAACACGAGAAACCATTACACATACAAAGCTTTCAAGTTTTATATTCTTTTGACCGGCTGAAAAAATTAGAGACTAAGCAGTATTACAGTAAACACATTAAAAAAGATTAATAAATTTAAAAAAATTGTAAAAAATAAAAAAATAAAATAGTTCTAAATCTAAAAAAAATAAATTCAAAACAGACTAATGCATGCGCACACATGACATGTTGTAATTTGTTTTAATTGAAAAACAAGTTAATAAAAAGTCTAGTGACAATTTAAGCGCAATTTCCTTAATTAATTTTTTGTGACCGAACGAAAGGATATTTTTAAAACTTTCTTCGGCAATATTGTTCTAAATTATGACAGGAATCGATTGGTAAATGTTTCAAGTCGCTAAGTGGTCTGGTTGCCGAGATATGGGCCAAAAACTGCATTTTTTCGAGGTTTTTTTTGGCTTTTCCGGGAAATCCAGGAAGGAATTCCGGGAATTTTTTTGGCCCACAACCATCCTCGGAACTTGCTTAACATATTTGCTTTGGAACTAGTCCTCGATATTGCTTCGTTGAGGAGGAGATACGACTTAAAGATGCGGACACACATCCATCCAGAACGAGTTAATAATCGCAATTGACCGTATGGAAATTGCGCTAAAAAGACACACACACTCACTCACACATATATATATATATATATATATATATATATATATATATATTGGGGGCCCAGAAATTCTTTTTGCGGGGTGGCCCTATTTTTCTAGTTCCGCCACTGGCTCCAACCAGTTTCTTCCAGAATGACGAGTCGTCTGACCTCCCTCCAGTAGCTCGACTCTGCACTACTGTGGGAGTCCTTTTTTTGGACAGTACCTGGCAATGTGTGCCGGACTGTTACAGATGTAGCAGTTAAGTGACCTTCGGAAGTTCTGGAATCGCCTAGCGGGAGCTCGGGGTGGTTCCCTGAGCTGTGTAGAAAGGTCGGCCTGTACTCGTTGCATTTCCTGCAGCTGTGTCGCCAGGTCACTGACCTGTTTAGTCAGAGTAAGGACGAGACCTTCTAACTCTGTTGTGGCCTGGCTCGATGTGACGGCAGACGATCTGGCCTCAAAG
This sequence comes from Physella acuta, assembly GCF_028476545.2. Taxonomy (NCBI): domain Eukaryota; kingdom Metazoa; phylum Mollusca; class Gastropoda; family Physidae; genus Physella; species Physella acuta. The sequence continues at coordinate 221,249 of NW_026731820.1, forward strand.
GTCGTTGGCTGCTCGTCACCGCACCACCGGATAGCAGCATTTCTCAGCTCCAGGAATGTGGTACCGGGACTTTTGTGCAGCTCTTCTCCCAGGTACCTGCGTAGGATCGGGTCTTGTAGATTCTCAACGAAGTGGTCCCTCAGGATTTGCTCATCCGTAAGGGACACTTTAAGGGCCTCCTGTCTCGCCGTCAGAGATTCAAACGCCTCATGTAGACGATGTGAGTACGCCCTCACTGACTCCGCCCTATGTTGGTGAATCTGTTGGAACGCTCCAGTAAGTTGTGACACACTTCTCTGCTCGCCATAGATGGCTCGCAGTACTTTAAAGGTTTCCTCCGGGTTGTCTCTCACAACCTTGGGGTGGCACTTCAGCTCGGCGAGGACGGACTCCCCCAGGTGTGACCACAGGAAGTCCCGTCGCTCCTCATCGGACAGGTCTTTACGCACCTTCCACGCCCGGCTGACATCTCGGATGAAGCGCTCTACTTCATCAGCATGACCATCCCCATGGAATCTTCTGATTGTGACCTCTCTCTGGGGTACTATGATGACGGTGGCGGGGGGCTGTCTATCTTCGCCACTGTCGGCCATACTTAAGCTGGGTTTTTACTCTTCTTAAAAAACTTACACTAACTATCCTAACAACCTAGCTTAAATCTATACCCCTGGGCAAAAAAAAATTAGCCTAATAAAAAAATAAAGTTTGGCTTGTCCAGCACGGATCCCACTTCTGACACCAAATGTAAGGGGAGAACCGAGAGGTGATCTCATCCACTCATCCGTGCCCTTCGTTGTCAAAGGGGTTTGTTAAACCTAGACAAACCAAACTAAACTAGACTAAGAAAAGATAAAGTCAAGTCGGGTAACTATGAGGTACTTTATTCCACAACTAAATTAAAATAAACCTACACAAAAATTAACTAAAATGTAAAACTTAACTCGAAGAAAAATAAACCAAAATGATTATTCAATCCAAGTAAAAAACCCAACAAAAATAGGCCGACAGCAATTTATAGTATAAAAAGTTCTCTCCAAGCTACACCAAAAAAACCGTCTCCTTTCTATCTCTACCTAACGCATCGGCCGTCTTATCGGTCCTGATCCCCCACCGCTGCCTTCCTCACCCAGGTAGACATGGGGTCATCCGAGAGGGGGAGGGGCACAAACAATGCCTTCCTGCCTCGTCACTAATCTGACTTGCAAATTAGGTTCAAACCGCACTGTAGAGACGCTGGAAGGGGGGATGACGGGGAGCAGCGAAAGGGACACCAGCCAACATATATATATATATATATATATATATATATATATATATATATATATATATATATATTATATATATATCTATAATATAAGCGGGCTGAGCGTGTCCTTCCTTCCGTCCGTCATCGCTATAGATTTTGGGACTATAAAAGTAAACTGCGCACCACGCTGTGCTTTTCAGTGCACCGCAGTGTCTTATTATATGTATTAGAGTAGGGTTTGTTTATATAGCGGCAAAGAGCTATTTTATAATTTCCACTGTTTGTACAATTTTGCATAACGTAAAGAGAATATTAAATACACGCACATTGCTAAAACATATTAAAAGGATCAATGTCAAATATAGTTTTCGTTAATATTCCCAGAAAAAAATGGATATATTATCATGAAATTAGGTCGAAAAAACTAATTAATTCAACTTTTTTTTGGTATTTTTTTTGCAAGGGAGGTAATTTGAAAATATATTTAACTCATCAATATCTAAGTTAATTTTTTTTTTATTACTACCGCATTGATTATTATATGTTAAGGTTCATAATTAAAATAGAAAAATGTTAAGATTATTTATATTATTTATTATTATTTTCTAATTAGTCTATGATTTCTCAAAAATCACTATCTTTTTGCTTTTGTTTTTCGGTGTTATGAAAACAGATGGTGAAATTAGACTTTTTGAGAAGAATGGAACGGCTCTCTCTGAGCGCGGACGTATGGGAAAATGTTTTTTTTTAATATTCAACTCACTCTCAATAATTTAAGTTAATTTTTTTTATTACTTCCACATTGATTATTATATGTTAAGGTTCATAAGTAAAATAGAAAAATGTTAAGATTATTTATATTATTTTCTAATTAGTCTATGATTTATCTATATCACTATTTTTTTTTTTTTTTTTCGGTGTTAACAGATGGTGAAATTTTAGAATTATAGTATAGAGAATGCTGAAAAGGCTCTCTCTCTGGGCGCGGACGCCTGTGAAAAGCGTGTTTTTCGGTGGTGATTCTAATTACATTACCAATGTGTTTTCTTAGAACCATAAAAGTAAACACCACTTGCCGTACATTTATTTGCATCGCATTGTTTTATTGTAAGTTATGGAGTAGAATCTATTTATGTGACCTAAATAAAGGCTCTCTTTGGGCGCGGACGCCTAAATAAGCGTGTTGTTTGGTGGTGATTCTAATGTTGTGGCTGTGGTTGTGTTGTGGTTGTGTTGTGGTTGTGTTGTGGTTGTGTTGTGTTGTGGTTGTGTTGTGGTTGTGTTTTGTTTGTGTTGTGGTTGCGTTGTGGTTGTGTTGTGGTTGTGTTGTGGTTGTGTTTTGTTTGTGTTGTGGTTGCGATGTGGTTGCGATGTGGTTGTGTTGTGGTTGTTTTGTGGTTGTGTTGTGGTTGTGTTGTGGTTGTGTTGTGGTTGTGTTGTGGTTGTGTTGTGGTTGTGTTGTTGTTGTGTTGTGGTTGTGTTGTGGTTGTGTTTTGTTTGTGTTGTGGTTGCGTTGTGGTTGTGTTGTGGTTGCGATGTGGTTGTGTTGTGGTTGTGGTTGTGTTGTGTTTGTTTTTGTGCTGTGTTTTTGTTTTTGTTCTGTTCCAAAGTTGTACATTTAAAAAGATTTACCGTGGCGGAGCACGGGATGCAGCTAGTATATATATATATATATATATATAAATACTTATTTATATGTATATATTTACATGCATATTCATATGTATGTTTGTTTATATGTATATAATCTAGGGTGGCTGATGTTTTAAATCCAAAGGGCGAATCGGGCTAAATAATCGAACTTGTAGTTTTAGCACAGACAGAAAGGGATTTTTAAAAAATAAATAATTACCGAACATATTTAGTGTAATAAATGATATACTAAAGCAGTTTTAATACATTAAAAACAAATAAAAAAATAATATTGAAATGTATTACATTGCTTATAAATGTGTATAAGTTATTTCCCATTTAATAAATATTGAAAATACAAAGGGAAACAATTTGTGTCTATATTTTTTAAATTTATGTGAAATTCAGTTCTAATAAATAACAGCGTGGGTGTATTAATTGTGCATTAAACTAAAACAAATTTAAAATATTATATCTTGAAGTTGTCTATTTGTCTGAAAATAAATACCTATATTATTATTTGATCTCAGTTTAAATAAACAATACTAAGCTATGTTAAGTACGTACTTTGTTTATATATTAAAACAATTTTAGACAGCAATAATTATTGGTGTGAATTCAGCCTCTAAACCTAAGGGGTATAAGTTTTTTCGTTATGAAATTCGTTGTCCTTTTACTAATTTAAAAAAAAAAAAAAAAAAAAAAAAAAAAAAAAAAAAGTTTTTTCGTTTATATTTTTAGTAATACAGAGCATTGAATTACAACTTAATTATATATTTGCATTTTTCATGTTTTTTAAATAAAATTGTAAATGGACTTTAAAATTATGTATTAGTAAACCATCTTAAATGGATAAAAGAACATTACATTTACTGTTGTAAATCTGTGTCAATCCTCACAAGCCGATGATGAAAACTGTAATACTACAGCGAACATGACAAGACAAACTGACGCTGCAAATTGCATGTTTATGGCAAAAATAATAGGAATAATTATATATGTATATATATATATATATATATATATATATATATATATATATATATATATATATATATATATATATATATATATATATATATGAAACCACTTGCCTGCAATAATTAAAGGCTAGATCCGCATTTGATGGTTAGACTAATTCATGTTTGGATGACAGAATAGACTTTCACCACTTTATTTCCATCTCTAGGTCAATTCCATACAGTATACTACGTAACCGGTATAACTATAGGAAAGAACGCAGCATTGAAACTAACACAGAGGACGATAAAAGAGCACCAATACCACGTAAGTTTGATCAGAGGTGGGGGGTTGTTGGCGATTGTTGGCGATCGTTGGTGATTGTTTTAATAACATTATATCAAAAGGTGGGGTGTCGCAGCTAAACAGTTCTTAACACAGGGGCGTCCTAGTTTGATAAAGTCCTGGGATGGGGCAGTTGTAGCTATGGCTGTCTTAGCTCGGGGTTGGGGTTTCATTTCTTCACCTAAGGATGGTGTGGCGTAGCTACACATTTCTCAAAACGGGGTTTAGGGTGTAATTTCTTAATCCGGTATCGGGGTGTCATTTCCTAGCCCGGGGGTAAGGTGTTGTGGTTGAACTTTCCTTAACCTAAGGGTGGCGTATGATAGCTACGCATTTCTTAAACCGTAGGTTGGGGTGTCATTTCTTAGCCCAGGGGTAGGGTTTAACGTAACTTTTCGTAACCCATGGGCGTCGTAGTCCGAGGATAGAGTAGCGTACTACACCTTTCTATGCAGGGGACAACTCAGTTATGTATTTTGTGACAAGGAGGGGGGGGGGGGGTACACCATGACGTAAACATGCAAACAGTAGAGAAATAAATGCTACAACTAGCTGTATTAACAACCGACTATAAATAAACATCATTAGTATTGAATGTGAACATTTTAAAGCATTTACCTGAGGGGGGGGGGGGGGCGACACTATAATAACTGCAAAAATTTACAGAGCAAAGAGAAAAAAAGAAAAAAAGGGAGTGAGGTGACATGATGAGGTGCCACACCGGGTGACACCCAACCTAGCAACGCCTTTGGCAGCAAGTTTAGTTGAGTCACACGTTACCGATGTATCAGCCCCCCCCCACCCCCTTCCCGCCATCTCTCAACACAGTGGTTGAAAGAAATAAATAGAAACCCAGTAATACTCTTTAATAAAGGAATTTTATTCAACGTATGTTTCAGTGATTTTAATGACTCTTTATTCACCCTGTGTTAAAATCACCACCAGCTCCTATACCTGCAGACGTCCTACAGGTGGTGAGCGTGGACCTGCAGGTGCCTGCCAACTGCAAGAAACACAACACCCACAGGTACGACCTGTGTAGAGCCAAGGACAACCCCAAGCTGGTTGTCAGACGAGGACAACCCTTCACCATCCAGGTTGAGTTCACCAAAGAGTATGACGCCAACACTGACGATCTACGCATCGCTTTTGAAGCAGGTTCGTTAACTCTGTTCTTTTAAGTTTTTTGAAGCAGGTTCGTTAACTCTATTCTTTTAAGTTTTTTGAAGCAGGTTCGTTAACTCTATTTTTTTTCAAGTTTTTTGAAGAAGGTTCGTTAACTCTAGTTATTTTGACGTCCTTTGAAGCATGTTCGTTAACTCTAGTTATTTTGAAGTATTTTGAAGCACGTTCGCGAACTCTGGTTTATTTTCAAGTCTTTTGAAGTAGGTTCGTTAACTCTATTCTTTTAAGTTTTTTGAAGCAGGTTCGTTAACTCTATTTTTTTTCAAGTTTTTTGAAGAAGGTTCGTTAACTCTAGTTATTTTGACGTCCTTTGAAGCATGTTCGTTAATTCTAGTTATTTTGAAGTATTTTGAAGCACGTTCGTGAACTCTGGTTTATTTTCAAGTCTTTTGAAGTAGGTTCGTTAACTCTATTCTTTTAAGTTTTTTGAAGCAGGTTCGTTAACTCTGGCTGTTTCAAGTCTTTTGTACTTTTATTAATGCAATGAATTAAACACAGAAGGTAATGATTGTTGATGTCCCTTTTGTGAAACCCCAAGAAACACACACCCACATACAAACACACACACGTACACATACGGACACACGCACACACACACATTTTACACACAAGGGACACACGTACACACATACACATATACATGCACATGTATGTGTATAAATACATGTATGTATATACGTATAATTTAATTGTAATGGCTTATATATATATATATATATATATATATATATATATATATATATATATATATATATATATATATATATATATATATATATATATATATACGTATACTGTGTTGTATGTGGATTTTCTTTCACCAAACTCCGTGTTTACCTCCCTGTCCCCCAGGTGATCTGCCCTTGGAGAGTAAAGGCACCAACATACACCTCACCCTTTCGGATGAGGACAGACCCAAGGAGTGGGGGGCCAAGATCGTCTCTCAACAGGTGGGTCGGTCCCTCCTGGGGGTGCATGGGAAGTAGAGTTGATTGATTATCAGGTGTGGGATGTCAGGATTTTTCCACCCGGGGAAGACATACGTGACTTTAGTTTTTTTAAGTTACATAGCGTTTTTAAATCGAGTAGTTCGTATATGAAATACCTTTTTAAAATGAAAATTCGACTAGACATTACAGTAATGTCATAATAAACCGTCATCTAGGCTTTTAAAGATTTCAGGATAAAATATATTTATACGAAGTTCCACAAGAGTATACACTGTAGGGTTTTAGTTCATCTTTATAAAGAGCCTTACATAGAGACCTTATATGTTATTGTCAAAACTGATGAGTATTCACGAGACCGAGCGTTACCATGACTCCTTCTGTAACAAGTCGTGTGCCCTAGTGGGACAGTGACTCCTGTGGCCATGCGTGGCATTGACTCGTGTGGCCAAGTGTGAAAATGACTCATCTATCTATCTATATATATATAATTCTCTTCTTGGATACTCTAGAAAACACCAAAGCTGTAAGCGCGCCTCCTAGCAGCCCCCTCTCTTCCTCTCTAGGCATATCCCTACCACCCCCACCCCACATGGTCTGGTGAGCTGTGGTTCACGCTAAATGTTTACAATCGTAGAGCCGGGTTTAGTGACGGCTATCAGAGGCAGATAATTTAGCTTGAAACGATTTTAAACTTAGGGGAGGTAACTAAGAGGAGGCTGCTTTCAGGGAGGGGCGAGGGTAGGGTAGTGGTTGGGGGAAAGGAGGATGGGGGGGGGGGGTGATCGTCATTAAAGACCTACTGATAGTGTTTTAAAGCAAATATTTTCAGTGGCAGCATTGGTACTGTCGAATTCACAAAATATGAATTACTGAAAAGTAGAAAAAAAACTGAATAGCGGCATATAATATGCCGCGGGTCAGCTCGTGTAATATAACGTGACTATATGGGTATGTGTGACACTGACTTCAGTCTTCAAGTCTGACACTGACCCCTGTTGTCATATCTGACAGTTACTCGTACGGTAAAGTATGACACTGACTTCTATGTTTTCAAGTCTAACAATAACTGGTGTGGTCAAGCCTGGCACTGACTCCTATATCCCCCCCCCCCCCCCCAGGGCAACCAAGTGACCATTGAAGTTTACACCCCGCCCACCTGCTACATCGGCCAGTGGAACCTGAAGATTGACGTGGTCAAGAAACTGGACACCAACGTCAACGTTTACAGATACCAACACGCGGACCCCATTTACATCCTCTTTAACCCCTGGTGTAAAGGTGTGTAAATATTTACTCTCATGCTTTATTATATCACCTGGTAACACATGTGTTAGGCTTAGTCCACCGTATCGAATATTTTATGGTTTAATATATATAAATATATATATATATATATATATATATATATATATATATATATATATATATATATATATATATATATATATATATATATATATATATATATATATATATATATATATATATATATATATATATATATATATATATATATATATATATATATATAAAAATGGTCTCGGTCGCAAACCGTCTATCTCAGAAAATGTAAATTTTACAGGAGAGACACAAGAAAACTGGTTATTTTATTCTTGATCGATATATATTCACAAACTGCAGATGATTCTGTATATATGGAGGACGCCACACTACTGAAGGAATACGTCATGAACGAGACGGGAAAGATCTACATCGGCACCAAGAACTCCATCACTGAAAAACCCTGGAATTTCGCTCAGGTAAATCTTCTCAGGTGTAGCAAACTAGAAAATAAAAAATAAAAAAAATAATAACTCGTTTAAAAACTCGTTTAAAAAAAATATCGTTTAAAAATAAATTGACCTTGGTAACCCGTCAAAAGCCATGACACTTTAGGTCAGGCTAACCTGAAAGTTAATTCAGACGGATATTTCTGCTGTCTCTTTTGTAGATTATTTTCCCTGTATACTAGCATGTTAATTAATGGAGGCGTCGCTAAAGTCGCGTGACTCTGTTTGCATTCCCCCATATCCAATTCTTGGGTTTTTAAGACACTACATAACACTGGCTGTGTTGATATTTAACATTACATTATTAAACATTTAAGTAAATTTTTTGAACAAGGTTAACTTTTTAAAAAATGTCTTACTAATGCACAAATACAATTAAATACAAATAGAATTTACTTATGTATATTATCATAATATTTTTTTTTGTTATTTACATGTATGCACAAAAACAATGAACTAAAAATAGAATTTACTTATCTATATTATCATACATTTTTTATGTTTTTAGTAATTTTCATGTACATCTGTATCTAATTCTGTTGCGTATGTTTAAAGTTTAAATATTGTTTATTTATGTGTTGTCATTTCCTTCCTCTACTTATAACTTAATGTAGGTATACTTGTTCTATATCTACTTATCTGCTTATCCCCAGTTTGAGACTTGTATCCTTGATGTCGCTTTGTATCTTATAGATGTCGCTAACATCAGCTGGTCAGTTCGGGGAAACCCCGTACCTATTGTTAGAAAGCTCTCAGCTATGGTAATTTGTTTTTTAAATTGTTTCTTTATAGGCTTTTCAGTGGCGGTAACTGGGACTATCGCCCCACCCCTAGTATAATTTAGCATTTTCGGTTAAATAATATTATTATTTTAACTGGATGAAACATTGTCTTGATAGTAAATTGTACGCGTTTTAAAAAAAATTGTATGTTGTCACCCAATGAGCTAGGGGAAGGCGGGTGGAGCGGCCGGCCCGGGCGCCAACCCTAAAGAGGCGCAAAACTGTCTAGTAAATAATTAAAAAGCGCATTTAAGCTGAATTATACACATTCAGAGTTAAGAAAGTAAACGACTACATGGCTTTCCTCACTGATTTAACTGTTTTCTACATTAATGGTGTTGCACCACAAGAAAAACTTTACGAGATAGCGACTGGTAAAAAGTGTCACCAACCTTTTCAATTGAGGGTGGAGGGGGGGGGGCGCTTTTTTACCAACTTAAATTACTATATTTATAAATGGGCGGAGTCGCAAAACTGATAGTTCGCCCCGGGCGCCAGAACCTGTCGTTACGTCTCTACCCAAAAGATAAATTTTAAAAAATATAGTTTCATCGAAGTAATATCATATTATATTGATCAGTATAAAATATAAAGGACTTTGGGGTTTTATAAGTTTGAGTATACGGTATGCAGGCCGTTCTTAATATTTTCGTAAAACATGAAATATATATCTGTAAATTGAAATACATTGTAGGCCTTAGGGTTTATTCTACGATTCGTAAAAAACATCAAATAGACATCTATTAAAAAAAATGTTCACCTTATAAAAACTAGGTGAACTCGGTCGATGATGACGGTGTTGTCATGGGCGGCTGGTCAGGGAAATACGCTGATGGGAGACCACCCAATTCTTGGACCGGCTCGGCGACCATTTTGGAGGTGTACTGGAGCACCAAGCGGCCGGTCAAGTACGGCCAGTGCTGGGTGTTTTCTGGCATCGCCACCACAAGTAGGTCAAACATAGATATAGGGGGGGTCATCGCCACCACAAGTAGGTCAAGCAAAGATATAGGTGGGGGGGGGGTCATCGCCACCACAAGTAGGTCAAGCTTAGATAAGGGGGGGGTCATCGCCACCACAAGTAGGTCAAGCATAGATATAGGGGGGGGGGGGGTCATCGCCACCACAAGTAGGTCAAGCTTAGATATAGGTGGGGGGGGGGTCATCGCCACCACAAGTAGGTCAAACATAGATATAGGGAGAGGGGGGTCATCGTCACCACAAGTAGGTCAAGCTTAGATATGGGGGGGGGGGGGTCATCGCCACCACAAGTAGGTCAAGCTTAGATATGGGGGGGGGTCATCGCCACCACAAGTAGGTCAAGCATAGATATAGGGTGGGGGGGGGGTCATCGCCACCACAAGTAGGTCAAACATAGATATGGGGGGGGGGGTCATAGCCGCCACAAGTAGGTCAAGCATAGATATAGGGTGGGGGGGGGGTCATCGCCACCACAAGTAGGTCAAGCATAGATATAGGGTGGGGGGGGGTCATCGCCACCACAAGTAGGTCAAACATAGATATGGGGGGGGTCATAGCCGCCACAAGTAGGTCAAGCATAGATAGGGGGGTCATCGCCACCACAAGTAGGTCAAACATAGATATAGGGAGAGGGGGGGTCATCGCCACCACAAGTAGGTCAAGCATAGATAGGGGGGTCATCGCCACCACAAGTAGGTCAAACATAGATATAGGGAGAGGGGGGGTCATCGCCACCACAAGTAGGTCAAGCATAGATAGGGGGGTCATCGCCACCACAAGTAGGTCAAACATAGATATAGGGGGGGTCATCGTCACCACAAGTAGGTCAAGCATAGATAGGGGGGTCATCGCCACCACAAGTAGGTCAAACATAGATATAGGTGGGGGGGGGGGGGTCATCGCCACCACAAGTAGGTCAAACATAGATATAGGGGGGGGTCATCGTCACCACAAGTAGGTCAAACATAGATATAGGGGGGGTCATCGTCACCACAAGTAGGTCAAGCATAGATAGGGGGGTCATCGCCACCACAAGTAGGTCAAACATAGATATAGGGAGAGGGGGGGTCATCGCCACCACAAGTAGGTCAAGCATAGATAGGGGGATCATCGCCACCACAAGTAGGTCAAACATAGATATAGGTGGGGGGGGGTCATCGCCACCACAAGTAGGTCAGGAATAGATATGGGAAGGGGGAGGTCATCACTATGTCTTGCCTAAATATGAAGGGGGGGGGAGGTGGGGCTCCTAGCCGTAACAAGTATGTCCAGACTAGGTGTAGAGGGAAGAGGGGTGTCATCGCCTAGATATGTGGATGTGGGTGTGTGCGGGGGGGGGGCTTGGCTAGGTATGGAGGGGGGGTCATCTTTATTACAAGTAAGTCCAGCCTAGATATGGGGAGGGCTATGATACGGCTGATCAGAAATATTACCAACCGTCAAGTGCACAAGGAATAATATTTTTTTAAAATCTATAATTTAAAGATGTTAGCAAAAAATGACCACATGTATATAAATTATTGTAGCATAGTAAAACATTGTCCATAAAATGGAACCATCTTCTTCTTCTTCGTTCTTAATTTTTAGTGCTGGAAAGGATCGAACGCGAGACTTTAGCTTAGCAACTATGAGCCTTTTTTTTTACCACGCCGACCCCTTTCCAACACAATTAAGATTTACGTGTCAACTGGTTAAGCCCCATTGAGGCCATTGACTCCGATTTCAGCCTGCTTTTCTTTTTTGGATTTTGCTTCGATAGCCTTTGTCCAACCAAGAACAAACTACAAGGCAGCAGTTGTTTAAGTTTTTGGAGTTGTCTCTTCTAGAAGAGTGGCTGACCCCAGCTAACGAGCCTCATCTGCCCGAGGGTTCGACCTCGAGACTTTTCGATTTAGCAACCTTGAGCTTTACCGACTCGACCACGCCGACCCCTAAAATGGAACCAAAAAAATGTGTATTAGTTTCAAGACTTTGTGTCTACGCAATATTCCATTTTCGCTGTTTTCCGTTGCGCATGTTCTGGGAACCTATAGTCAGTGTGTCCATGTATGGGGTAGGGGCATCAATGTACATTTATCTTAAGTTTTATATGTTGACCGTTTGTTTAAGTGTGGGGGTGAGGGGTGAATTGTTATATCGGCCCACATACACATTATAACTATTACTCGTTGACTGTTTAAATGTGTGTGTGTGTGTGTGTGTCTGTGTGGTGGAGGGGGAAGTGGAGGTCTTGCGTAACGATTACAACTTTTATGTACAACAATAAAAAAAATCAGTATATCTCTGTTCGGTGTTAATAAAAAAAAAGACACAAATGTTGTAATAGATATAATTAAACATCAGAATTTGTATCCCTTGTCCCCCAGTCTGTCGGGCTCTGGGTATCCCCACACGGTGTGTGACCAACTACTTATCTGCCCACGATACTGACGGCTCTATCACTGTTGACGTCCACTTCACAGCAGACGGGCAGAGGGACAAGAACTCCAACAAAGATTCCATCTGGTAAGATGGCAGGGATTGTGGGATGTTATAGGGATATGGGATTATGGGATGTTATGGGGATCACATGTTATCCAGAGTAATGGGATGTTATTGGTATCTGAGGATATAGGATGTTCTAGGGATCCCAGTTTATGGGATACTCTAGGGATACGGGATTATGGGATGCTCTAGGGATACGGGATTATGGGATGTTATGGGGTTGTGAGATTATGGGATGTTCTACGGATGTGAAATTATGGGATGTTCTTGGGATCCGGGATTATGAGATGTTATAAGGATGCGGGATTATGGGAGTTTTCGGGATGTGGTATTATGGGATGTTCTACCGATGTGAAATTATGGGATGTTCTTGGGATCCGGGATTATGAGATGTTATAGGGATGCAGGATTATGGTAGTTTTCGGGATGTGGTATTATGGGGTGTTATCGGGGTCCGAGATTTATGGGATGTTATTGGGATGCAAGATAATGGGATTTTATCGGGATTTGGGATAATGGTATGTTATCGGAATCATTGAACTATCGGATGTTCTTGGGTTCCCAGGTTATTTGATGTTTAATTGGGATTCGAGATAATGTGATGTTCTAGTGATCCGATACCCTACTTTTAATCGGCTCCAGATTATCTTGATTAAATGAGCGCATGTTAACTATTGCCTGACCAGGAACTTCCACGTGTGGAACGAGGTGTGGATGTCAAGGCCAGACCTCCCCAGCGGCTACGGTGGGTGGCAGGTGATCGACGCCACCCCCCAGGAAGCCTCCGACAGTTAGACCATATTTCTTTGTTTTTAGTTTGACCATATTTCTTTGTTTTTAGTTTGACCATCTTTCTTTTGTTTTTAGTTTGACCATATTTCTTTGTTTTTAGTTTGACCATATTTCTTTGTTTTTAGTTTGACCATATTTCTTTGTTTTTAGTTTGACCATATTTCTTTGTTTTTAGTTTGACCATGTTTCTTTGTTTTTAGTTTGACCATATTTCTTTGTTTTTAGTTTGACCATATTTCTTTGTTTTTAGTTTGACCATATTTCTTTGTTTTTAGTTTGACCATATTTCTTTGTTTTTAGTTTGACCATATTTCTTTGTTTTTAGTTTGACCATATTTCTTTGTTTTTAGTTTGACCATATTTCTTTGTTTTTAGTTTGACCATATTTCTTGTTTTTAGTTTGACCATATTTCTTGTTTTTAGTTTGACCATATTTCTTTGTTTTTAGTTTGACCATATTTCTTTGTTTTTAGTTTGACCATATTTCTTTGTTTTTAGTTTGACCATATTTCTTTGTTTTTAGTTTGACCATATTTCTTTGTTTTTAGTTTGACCATATTTCTTTGTTTTTAGTTTGACCATATTTCTTTGTTTTTAGTTTGACCATATTTCTTTGTTTTTAGTTTGACCATATTTCTTTGTTTTTAGTTTGACCATATTTCTTTGTTTTTAGTTTGACCATATTTCTTTGTTTTTAGTTTGACCATATTTCTTTGTTTTTAGTTTGACCATATTTCTTTGTTTTTAGTTTGACCATATTTCTTTGTTTTTAGTTTGACCATATTTCTTTGTTTTTAGTTTGACCATATTTCTTTGTTTTTAGTTTGACCATATTTCTTTGTTTTTAGTTTGACCATATTTCTTTGTTTTTAGTTTGACAATCTTTCACATAATATATAGCACTAAAGTGTGATGTTTTTTGCCTATTTGTTAAAATTATTACTCACAACCTCTTTATCCCATAGATCATAAAATTGTTACATGTTTACCCATCCCTTACTGCTTTGTGTTATATAACAAATACATAAAATTTTTATACACGTCTGCGTAATATAGATCTAAAAACATATTTTTTTTGGAATTCATAACTTTTAGCTGAAATAATAAATTCCATTCGGGTACTCGGAAAAAAACAACAAAAGAAAAACGACTTTCGCTGTATCTGTTAGATATCTACTGAAAACATCTGTCAGATAGCTTAAATTGTGTCTGTCAGATATCCATACAAAACATAAACGTCATACTTATTGGGCTGTATTTATTTGTTAGATATCTTATTATAAGATTTGTCAGATCGTTTGAATCGTTTACGTCAAATATCTAATGAAAATATCTATCAGATTTTTTGGGTTGTATCTGTCAGATATCTAATAAACACATCTATCAGATTGCTAGTGTTGTATCTGTCAGATATCTACTGTTGTGGACCAACTTCCGTCACGGCCATCGCACAAGGGGAGGTAAATCTTCCCTATGACGGCCCTTTTGTGTTCTCTGAAGTCAACGCCGATTGCCTTTACTGGGTGCCCAATGAGTTAGGGCACATGGAAGTCAGCCAAGTTGATAGAAAGACGTAAGTAGCTAAAATGGTAAAACCCCGTATGTAGTTTCATTGACGGGATTGGCGTGGTCGAGTCGGTAAAAGCTCATGGTTGGTAAACCGAAAAATCTCGAGTTCGAACCCTCGGGCAGATTAGGTTCGACAGCTGGGGACTGCCACTCTTCTAGGAGAGACAACTCCAAAATCAAACATAGGTTTGAGGTTAGGTTTAGAGCTATTGATTGGGATAGGTTTAGCGTTAGTGTTAGCGATCAAGATAGGGTTAAGTTTAGGGTTAGTGATTGACTTTAAAATATACAATTTTGAAATCTGTGTTTTATTTTATTCATTTTTATTCATCTTTGTAAGTATGGATATTCTTGTGCGAGATCAGTTTCTCAAAGAGAGAGAGAGAGGGATTATAAGAGGGGGATATCGCGGGGGTAATGTCCTAGACCCATACACATTATTTCCTGTTTTCATTTTAGAATTGGGAAAAACATCAGCACAAAGGCCGCTAACTCTGATGCTAGAGAAGATATTACTA
The DNA here is from genome assembly GCF_028476545.2 of Physella acuta. Taxonomy (NCBI): domain Eukaryota; kingdom Metazoa; phylum Mollusca; class Gastropoda; family Physidae; genus Physella; species Physella acuta. Next base: position 236,483 of record NW_026731820.1, read on the forward strand.
AGGCGTATAAACCAGATGAAGGTTAGTTTACATTTTTTAAAAAATATTTTGTTTCTTTTTTATCAAATTTTTTTTTATCACAGCATTTTGTGTTGGTTATGTGTTAAAGGTTTCGACATTTTACTAAATATAGCTAAGAAAATAGTTAACATCATTTCATGCTATTTAATACATTGTAAATGATGTAATGGGTTAAAATAACAAGTTAACATTTTTTATTTCATCAAACCAGACAAGTCTTCTGAAAGAGCCGCTGTGTTGAGGGCCATTTCAGTTGGATCAAGCAAACAGAACTTGTACAAGCAGAGATCGAATGTAAACACCTTGCTAAGTTTCTCTAGATTTTAATGCTAGAAAAACTAGGATAGTTTTAAAGGTCATATATATATATATATATATATATATATATATATATATATATATATATATATATATATATATATATATATATATCTAACATGTATATATGTACAATTTTGTTTGAATATATAAATATACACGCGCGCACACACACCTACAAACACATATTAAATATAATATATATATATATATATATATATATATATATATATATATATATATTCATATATATAGATATATCGATAGATATATAGATATATATGGATACAGATACAGATATAGAAGTATATTCAAATTTCAAATTACATTTTTAAACAATACACAGCCCACTGTCCACTTTCAGGATATCGAGTTCAACATTGACCAAATCGAAGAGGAAAACATCTTGGGGGGAACATTTCAACTGACCTTACGTATGAGAAACCGGGGAACATCCAAGCGGTCAGTGAGTGGTCGAATTGAAGTGAGGACCATGTTCTATACAGGGGTAGTGGCTGACCTGGTCAAGACTACAGACTTCACGAAAAAGGTCATCAAACCAGGGGAAGGTAACTCTTATTTACTATTTATTGGTAAAAAAATAAATCTAATTTTATGAAAATAAAAGCATCGTAACAAAAACGAAAATTATCTGCGACGACGCGGTAATATAGAGGTAATATAGAGGGCTATTTGGGATATTACACACAGTTATAAAGTACATTCTCTCCTACAGAAAAATCACAAACGATTGTGGCAACCCAGGCCGACTACGACACCAAACTCAAAGATGGCTGCATGCTTGACGTCACGGTGTGGGCGGTGGTCGAGGAGACTGACCAGTACTTCACCAAGAAAGATGACTTTAGACTTCGTAAGCCGCATCTTTCAGTCAAGGTATGACTTTATGAGTTCGTAAGCCGCATCTCGCCATTAAGGTATGACTTTAGACTTCGTAAACCGCATCTCGCCATTAAGGTATGACTTTAGACTTCGTAAGCCGCATCTCGCCATTAAGGTATGACTTTAGACTTCGTAAGCCGCATATCGCCATTAAGGTATGACTTCAGACTTCGTAAGCCGCATCTTTCAGTCAAGGTATGACTTTAGACTTCGCCGCATCTTGCCATTAAGGTATGACTTTATGACTTCATAAGCCGCATCTTTCAGTCAAGGTATGACTTTAGACTTCCTAAGCCGCATCTCACCATTAAGGTATGACTTCTGACTTCGTAAGCCGAATCTCGCCTTTAAGGTATCCTACACGATTTTAAAAGTGACTTATCCAAATTTAAATTTTACTTTACAAACATACACTATATTTACTGCTAAAACAATTTTAAAAATGAATATCTAACCAACAACTTTCTAATTGTCATCAAATGATCGCAGGCTCCAACAGAGTCCACGATTGGTCGAGAGTTTCACGTCCAAATCTCGTTCGTCAACCCGCTCAACCGTGAGCTGACCGGATGTTACGTAGCCGTGGATGGTTTGACGCATGCGCTGAACTTCCCACAAGAGTGAGTACCCCTTCTAACGTAATGCTAGTGTTACTCTAACTGTTACCAATATAAAACAACAACCTCTTTTTAAAAATCATCACATTAGCTTCAAACATCAATTAAAATGACATGGGTATTTTGTGTCAGCATTCATTTTATCATAGAATTTTTATTTATTTTTTCTGTCCCGTAGTCTAGGTAAATGGCTGGGGTGCTACTAGTCTCCTTCTAGATCGTATTTCTACATCCCAATGTCTCCCGCCGTTCTTACTGTTTCTCCCATTGTCTAACATGTCCATTCACTGGCGTTGTCCTCAATTTTTTGCATTTTGCCTATTTTTGTTTTGTTTGCCTTTCGTTTCTTGACAGAAAGTTTTTGCTAAGGCATTTCAATATTGAATCGAGTTTTTTTCAATCTGTAGCGCAGTTAATATTCGAATAACGGTTTTGGCTAGGTTTAGAGATAGGGTTTGGATCAGGGCTAGGCAGGCTTACATATAGGGTTGGGGTCTTGGCGGAAAAAATACATAGAAAATATGAACTTCAACCTGTGTCCATCCCTCTGCCACGGAGATTTTAAGTGCACCCCCCCCCCACCCCAATGGCGTAGCTAGGGGGAGGGCGAGTGGGGCGAAGACTATTAGGGGGAGTCAAAAGCAGAGTTTCTTCCAGGCTTCTCTCCCGAACGAAATGGAATTTATATAGAAATTATATACTGTTGACAGTGTCCGCCCCCCGGAAATTTTATTCCGCCCTCCGAAAATTTCAAATTCCCCCTCCGGAGAAAAATGTCTGAAAGAAACACGGGTCAAAAGTGGTAGAAAAACAACTAGAAAGCTTCTTTTAAGCGGAAATATTGTATTATACACAGTCAAAGCTAAGAAAATAAACGGCTTCAAGACTTTACACACTGATTTTATTTTTTTTTCTACATCGATTCTCTGACACCTACAAAAACTCTGGAAAGTGATTGTGACTGGTGTAACGGACACCTGTCTACCAGCCAGATAGATGGTGAACGCTCCCGGATTCTTTCTTGGGGTTATATGCAAATGACCTAAAGCCTAAATGAATGAAAACTAACTCAACAACTCACTAGGGCTCGATTTCGAGGTCTAGGGAAAACTAGTGAAACTATTGAAGTTAACAACTCATTCAATCTGCATACAAACTTTAATAAGTGAACAAAGTTGTGGCAGAACACTAGATTAAACAAGATAAAATATTTAGTTTAGAAATAACAAAACCCAACTTACAAAGCGTAAGAATAAATACTATCACAGATTCTAACACTTTATAAAAATAGTCACAGTTCACATAACACTGCTATAGCATCAAGAATCACTTGGCCACAAGTAATATAATACTAGGATACTTAAACAACTTAATAATACATAGCACACTCAGGACTTATGCTCTCTCACATTCAACTGGTCAAAATGGACTGCCTCGAGATACCTGTGGGCGATCTATTTATAGACTTAGGTAACATGGAAGGTCACCTTCAACTCATAAGACCATTGGTTGGTGTGGTCATCTGGTCTGAAACAATCAATCATCTCTCGATGGAAAATTTCTGAGTCTAAGACTCTCTTAGTAAGACAGCGAAAAAAAACCGGTGGTTGCACCACAAACCATATATGGTATTATAACAATGTCAAACTAAAAATAAAACATTACTAGACCTAAGTAGGTCACACTGGTAAAAAATTTCCACCAACCTTTTCAACTGGAGTGGGGGAAGGGGGCGGGGCGCTTTTTGATGTTTTTTGATCAACATGATGAAAGGGAGAAGGGCGCAAAATTGATAGTCGGTCTCGAGTGCTGGAATGGGTCGCTACGCTTCTGTTCCACGCCTTACGTTTCAAGAGCCCCCACCTCCCCAAATAAAAATGTCCGAAAAAAAGTCTGCGCCTGTTTCAGTATGTTATCACTTTACTCACTTCAAGAAACACATCTTCGTGCTTTTGTCCATATACTAATTAATTGTTTCACATTCCTGGTAACTATAGCAACGTTCCGGCAAACGGCACTTTCCTGGCCACACTTCCGGTGACGCCCACCAAGTCGGGCAAGACAGAGCTCATCATCGTCTTCAACTCCAACGAGCTTGATGACGTCAATGTGGCACATCACGTGACTGTCAAGAAAGCCTAGAGCCGTGACGTCACCAGGCTCTACAAGAATTTTTGTGTTCAGTTCTATGCAGGCGTTAGGGTTAGGGTTAAACTTCCGAAGTCATTGACCCCAAACTTTGTGTAAAGATAAACTCGCGGATTTTATATATTGGTATATTAATCTATATTGTTAACTACATACTACAGAAGCCAACATTTCTTTTTTTTCTTTTTAGAAAAACACATTTTAAAGATTTTTAAATTTTTAAAATGTTTTAAGCCACAGATTCACAAGGAAACTGACCGGTATTGTATATATTTTGAACTGTTATTGTTTATTCCAACTATTTGGATTGTGGTACTTGAGATTAGATTAAATCCATTTTGTGTTAAGTTGTTTTCGTTTAATAAGAGTATACAATTGACTGTTTTATTTAAGATTATATGTAATTTAATACATTAATGATTTTTCTCTCTATAATTTTAGCATGTGTAAATGCCAAAACTATTTTTTTTCAAAGTTTGTGATAATGTAAATTAAGCTCCCATCTAAAATGTATGTTATTGCTATTTATTCAAATAAATACATTTTTGTTATTAGAGCTTCATTGTAATCTAAAAAATAGGCCTAATAAATAATAATTTAATAATTTTTACAAAGCAAGTATTTGTTTTCGTTGCCTCTTTGATTATTATATGGACTACCCACATATGGGTTTTGATTGTAATATATTGAATTTGACATTGCAAAGCTTTTTTTCCCAAGCATTACTCTAAATTATTCAATCTTTTTTTTTTAAAGCAGCATTCCCCCCCCCCCCCCCCCCCAACTAGCTGGTTTCAATTTTCTTTTAATTTTTTATTTACAACTTCTTTGGGGCGTTGGAAAGTCAAATTTTGGAGTGACACAAAAACGACAAAAACCACATTAAAGATGAAGAAACTTTAACAGAAAATAAATAAAAATTAAAGATGGATAAAATAATATAAAATAAACAAAATGCATTGCAAAAAAATTGTAACGATAAAAAAGGAATATCTGTTCTCTTCTGTGATTTTGAGACGTATGGTGCCACATAAGACTTTCGTAAACCGATGCCACACATCGCCAAACGACCACCAGATGGCCTGGGAAAGTTACCAAAACTGAACTATACGGGAAACACGGGCAAAGAAATGCAAAAGTGTAAATAGTGATACATCGGACACACGGTGCGGAAATCAACAAACATCACAAGAAAGGCACTTGTTTGAAATCCCCATAGAAAGAGAAAAATGGATAGATAAAAAAAAAAAACTTAGAAAAGATCAGTTGTCAACGAAGGCCAAGCAGCCGAAATGTCAAGGAATCAACTCAAGGACTGGGTTCTGTTAGTTGTTTACTCGTATTTGTGGCACATGGGTCGATTTCTATTTATAAACAGGTGTGGATTGGCTGTGTCCAAGAGGGGCGGGAAATTTTAAAAGAGGAACCCAACCCAAGATACATTTTTCGGTGAATCTTTTTTTTTCTCATTTAAAGCTTGAATTTTACGCTTTGGTATTAAAGAATGGAAATGGTAAAATGGCGAAATACCAACAAATGGTTTAGTTTTTAAATCCAAACATTAGTAGGACTAATACAGCACAGTCGGAATTTTTTTTCCATTGGGGGCTCACCGGAATGTTTTACCATTGGGGGCTCACCGAATTTTTTTTTCCATTGGGGGCTCGCCGGAATTTTTTACCATTGGGGGCTCACTGAATTTTTTTTCCATTGGGGGCCCACCGGAATTTTTTACCACTGGGGGCCCACCGGAATTTTTTTCCATTGGGGGCCCAACGGAATTTCTTACCATTGGGGTCCCACCGGATTTTTTTTCCATTGGGGGCCCAACGGAATTTTTTTTCCATTGGGGGCCCAACGGAATTTCTTACCATTGGGGGCCCACCGGATTTTTTTTCCATTGGGGGCCCACCGGAATTTTTTTTCCATTGGGGGCCCAACGGAATTTCTTACCATTGGGGGCCCACCGGAATTTTTTTTCCATTGGGGGCCCAACGGAATTTCTTACCATTGGGGGGCCCACCGGAATTTTTTTCCATTGGGGGCCCACCGGAATTTTTCCAGGTAGACCAGCGGGCCAGAGTTTCTTCCAGGCATCTTTTCGGGGGTGGGGTGTCTTCGCCACCCCCCCCCGAACGAAATGGAATTTATATATAAAATATATACTTTTAACAATGTACCTCCCCCCCCCCCACCCCCGTAAACACAATTCAAAGCTTTTGTTACTTAATTCTAGATATGGCACATTCTTTTTACCGCACTAAAACTGCTATTTACATGATTACATCAACAAATGACATCACACACAACTTTTGTTAAACTGATATATAGCCCATTCGGTATACCATACACACCATGTGCTATTTACGTGATTACATCAACACATGACACGTTCGGTATATCACACAAAACTTTTGGTACTTAAACTTAGATATGGCCCAGTCGGTATACCATACAATCCAGTGGCGGAACTAGAAAAAAATGGCCACCCCTCAAAATTTTTTTTTGGCCCCCCCATATATATATACAGGGGCGGAACTACAGTGCCGCCAGACCCCGCAATGCGGGGGGGCCCACGCCGTTTAGGGGGCCCACAGCCGCCCATAATAATTTTTTTAAAAGTTAAAATTAATTTTCATGCATTTTTGACCTGATGGTTGTTTTGAAAAAAAAGAATACTGTAGCTGCGGTTGGAGTATCTTTATTCTATAGACACCATCCCACGCTCTTGTACATTCTCTTTCCTACAATCAAACACACGATGTTGTCGGCAAAATTCCTTTGAAAAAACATCAATTGCGCGAGAGGCCGCTAGATATTAAGACGGCTTTTTGAGACCATCCCAAATTAGGTACTGATGGATAAAAGCACATCGGTGCTTTGTTGTCCCTTTTAAGTTCCTTTCCCAGACTTCCCCTCCCGCTCTTATATATATATATATATATATATATATATATATATATATATATATATATATATATATATATTAATTTCGTCACTGGCACCTTGATAGTGGTTTTGTAAATAACAAACAGATAACAGATATAAAACAGTAGTGATATTATTTAGTAGCTAAGACATGCCGTTGCGTAAATTTTTTAAAAAAAATATACACATGAGCTGTAGTGTGAAAGATAGGCAAACGTTCAAACCACTTCCATAAATTATTTCCCTTTTCCAAATAGCCAAATAGGGGTGCTCATAAGCTCCTTTTAATAGATTTGTAATAATCAAATGAAGCAGCAGTTACTTATCTTAATTATTATTTAAAAAAAAATAAGTACTAAAGAATGGTATAGTACAATAATGAAATGTAGTTAAAACTAATAATATAAATACAAAAAAACATAAAAATAAACATAACACGAGACACCATTTCTTATACAAAGCTTTATGATTTATATACTTTTGACCGACTTAATGATTAGCAGTAATAAGGCAAACATAAATGAAAACAGATTTTCTAAACAGACCAATGCACTCATACACATAACATGTTGTTGTGATTATATTTAATTGAATTTTTTTTTCAAAACCCGATCAGGCCAGAAATGAGTATCCTATGTTCGTATTGTGTGTTTATATATATATATATATATATATATATATATATATATATATATATATATATATATATATATATATATATATATATATATATATATATATATATATGGGGGGCCCAAAAAATTTTCTTGCGGGGTGGCCCATTTTTTCTAGTTCCGCCACTGTATATATATATATATATATATATATATATATATATATATATATATATATATATATATATATATATATATACATACAAACAGAATATACGAACAGAGCATAGGATACTCATTGCTGGCCTGTTTGAATTTTGCGAAAATTGTTTTTTTTTCAATTAAAACAAATTACTACAAAACGTCATGTGTGTAAGTCAGGGGTCGGCAACCTGCGGCTCGCGAGCCGCATTCGGCTCTTTTGATGTCAAGATGCGGCTCTTCAGCTCCATGCACACATATTAATAATTATTTTAATTTATTTTTAAAACTCATAAAAATATTAGTCTGCAATACTCGGTAATTAAAGATGTAAAGTTTCTAATTTCGAGCAGAGCTTGCTAAACTGCTTTAATATGTTTTGTGCGAAACATGTGAATGTTTTATATGAATAAATATTATTTCATATTTTAAGCTATTTATTTTAAATGTAATATATATATATATATATATATATATATATATATATATATATATATATATATATATATATATATATATATATATATATATATATATATATATATATATACCTAATGAAATATCATAATATTGAAATATAATTATCATTAAAAAAGTTTAAAAAAACCCACGTTTTCTGATTGAACTAAAAAGTAGAAAATAAATACTATACATCACAATAATGCAAGCGATCACTCTACTATAAGCGATGAAAAACGTGGGGCGCCGAAGTAAAAGTTTTTTATCGGTCATTGTTAATATAAGATGTAAAAGTTATATTACTATTGATTAGATAATATTATTGACTTTTATTAGGGAGCTTGAAGAGAGTCAACAGTATTAGAAACTGTAAGAAAATCACGGCGCCCCACGTTTTCCATCGCTTATAGTAGAGTGATCGCTTGCATTATTGTGATGTATAGTATTTATTTTCTACTATTTAGTTCAATCAGAAAACGTGGGTTTTTTAAAACTTTTTTAATGATAATTATTTTCTACTTTTTAGTCTTTGTCTGTTTGTTTGCATTAAAATCTTGCTATCGATTTTATCTTTTCGCATTCACTTTTTTTTTTGGTAAACGAAGACAACTCGTAAAAACACGTGCCGTGAACACGTGTCGAGTGGGTTAGCAATCGTGTGCCCAACCACTCGACCATATCGTCTCCCCCATACTGGCCAGCAGTTGTTACGTTCCGGTTGTTTGTACACAAACACCGCGTGACTACTACTCAGTAAGCCAAAAGAGGGAGAGTACCGAACCTTGTTTTCATCAAATTACAATTACTGGGTTATGTCCCCTTTTCCCACGTTTTTTGTACAAATATATAGGGGGTCTAAATGATCAATAAAATGTTTCCATGGATCAATTTAGTAATAATAACAATTGAATATTCTATTGTCATCGGAAACAAAGCTTCCCTGAAAATTTCAGCGCGCTAGCTAACTGGGAAGTGCCCAAAATTTCGATCGCAAGATTTGATTGGAGAACCAAACAAACAAACAGACGCGAAAGCAAGTTAAAGAAAACGTGGGAAAAAATGATTGTGGCTCTTTAAAAACTGTGATAATTGATAACTTGTAACTTTTGGCTCTTCCGTCCCAAAAGTTTTCCGACCCTTGGTGTAAGTGCATTAGTGTGTTTTGAATAATAATCATTAAAAAAGTTTAAAAAAACCCACGTTTTCTGATTGAACTAAAAAGTAGAAAATAAATGTTATACATCACAATAATGCAAGCGATCACTCTACTATAAGCGATGAAAAACGTGGGGCGCTGAAGTAAAAGTTATATTACTATTGATTAGATAATACAATTGACTTTTATTAGGGAGCTTGTAGAGAGTCAACAGTATTAGAAACTGTAAGAAAATCACGGCGCCCCACGTTTTTGATCACTTATAGTAGAGTGATCGCTTGCATTATTGTGATGTATAACATTTATTTTCTACTTTTTAGTTCAATCAGAAAACGTGGGTTTTTTAAAACTTTTTTAATGATTATTATTTTCTACTTTTTAGTCTTTGTCTATTTGTTTGCATTAAAATCTCGTAAAAGTTGTATAGCATTAAAGTCTCGTAAAAAGACAACTCGTAAAAAACACGTTGTGTGAATACGTTACTGACTAGAACACATAGATTTGAACCCGCGCCGAGTGGGATAGCAATCGTGTGCCCAACCACTCGACCATATCGTCTCCCCCATACTGGCCACCAGTTGTTACGTTCTGGTTGTTTGTACACAAACACTGCGTGAACACTAGTCAGTAAGCAAAAAGAGGGAGAGTCCCGAACCTTGTTTTCATCAAATTACAGTTACTGGGTTATGTCCCTTTTCCCCACGTTTTTGTACAATTACATAGCGGCCTAAAATGATAAATAAAATGTTTCCATGGATCAATTTAGTAATAATAACAATTGAATATTCTATGGTCAACGGAAACAAAGCTTCCCTGAAAATTTCAGCGCGATAGCTAACCGGGAAGTGCCCGAAATTTGGGAAAAAAACAGTTTCATTTCATCTTAACATCCATGTGGCCAAAAGAATATAAAACATGAAATCTTTGTAGAAGTAATGGTGTCTCGTGTTATGATTATTTTATGTTTTTTTTTTGTATTTATATTATTAATTTTAAATGCATTTCCTATTTATACAAGGTCATTCTTTAGTAAGTACTTTATGAAAAAATATTTAGAAAGAGAAATAATTGCTTTTTAATTTGTTTAGTACAAATCTATTAAAAGGAGCTTATGAGCACCCCAATTTGACTATTTAAAAAAGGGAAATAAGTCATGGAAATGGTTTGAACGTTTGCTTATCTTTGTTAAGTTTAATTGTAGAAGAGAGAGGACTTGGCTTTCACAGTGGTTTAAAAATAAAGGGAAAAAGAATATACAAGAGCGTGGGGATGGCGTCTATAGAATAAAGATACTCAAACCGCAGCTATGGTAATCGTTTTACAAAACAAACATTAAGTCAAAAATTGCAAGAAAATTAGATTTTTTTAAAAAACTATAATAAAAACTATTAGGGTCGGCCGTGGGCCCCTAAATGGCGTGGTCCCCCCCCCCCCCCCCGCATTGCGGGGTCTGGCGGCACTGTAGTTCCGCCCCTGATACAATCCATCTGCTATTTGCATGAATACATCAACACATAACACGTTCGGTACATCAAAAGATACTTTAGTTACTTAAACTTAGATATGGCACATTCGGTGCATCATACAAAACATTTACTATTTACATTACTAAATCAACACATAACACATTCGGTACATCATATAAAACTCTCGCAACTTACACTTTGAGATGGCATATTCGGTACACCATACAAAACAATTGCTATTTACATCAACACATTGCTCTTTCGGTGCACCATACAAGATTTTGCTCCGCGCAGCAATTAAATTTAGCAACCTGGTCGTCTGCCACACCTGGTCAGGTTGAGTTGCTACAGACACGCTAGGGGGAATTATCAAGGGAAGATAACCCTTGCGTGGAAAACATCCTTGTGTGCAAAAAATCAAGGAAAGATAACTTTTACGTGGAAAACATCATTGTGTGCAGGTCTACGGGCTGTGTTTACCATTTGGAGTCTACATTAATTCTTAATAAGGTAGACACCGTTCTTTATTTTTAAAATCTATTTTATTTACATGCCTGTTTTTAATATTTACTGGATATAGTCTAGTTAGTTTTGTACAGGATTACAGATTACCTCTACTTCATCTGTTCAGACAATACAGAGGCGTAGCGATGGGGGGGGGGGGGGGGGGGGGCAGGGGGGTACATATGTCCCCGGGCGCCGACCTTAGGGGGCGCCAAAATGGGTTGTAAAAACAAATTAAAATGTCATTTTAGCTGAATTTTTGAATTATAAATAGTTTGGGGGCGGGGGGGGGGGGGGGGTTGCAAATCGAAAGTTTGAGGGGGGGGGGGGGAGGGTGCAAATCGAAACTTTGAGGGGGGGGGTGCAAATTAAAAAATTGCTCCCGAGGAGGGCGCCAAATTGAAAGTTTGTCCCCGGGCGCCGGGAAGGGTTGCTACGCCTCTGAGACAATATAGATGTTTGTTATTGAACATTTAATGTAAATAAAGTGGTTTTCTTGTGGTAAATCAATTTTTAAATTAGTTGTTTTTGACTGAGTGTTCGTCATACAAAAATACATTTTAAATTTTCTTCATTCTTATTTTTGTTAAATTTCTGCGATTTAATTTTTTTTTTTTTTATTAATACGTCGATACAAACACCTTGAAACAGTAATTAGTTTAACATCTAAACAACGCTTTTATTGATTTTAAGGTTCGGTAATTACTTTAACACCTTAAAGGACGTTTCGATTCATTGTAATGTTGGCGTAATTTTCACTAGAATAATTTACAAGCTTGATTGTGCTGTGCCTAATTGTGTTGTAATATATATTTGTGACTAATTAGGGGTAGGGGAGCTTGGGGCGTGTTGTTTTAATTTGGAGAATGATGGTATATAAAGATGTTATTTTTTTCATTTAATGGAGTAGTGGGTGGTTCAAAATGTCAAAATAAAAAAAAATAAAAACTTGCATGTGCACGAACCTATTGCATTGTTTCACCGCCTTTTGTAAAAATGTTTCTGAGTCGACTGTGGCCATATTAGAGCATAGCAGTGTTTCTTTCAGACTTTTGTACTTCTGTCTCGGGGGGGGGGGGGGAGCTACGAAACATGTATTGTTTCACCGCCTATAGTAAAAAAAATCGTATTAGTTTAGTTAAAATTTTTTAGACTTGCGTTATCACCAAATGGTGTACGGCTAAGCCAACAGAGTGCGGTGTTGAGCATGGTATACCCGTACACCGTAACGGGTGGATGCACTCACTCTCTGCACCGTGCTAACCTTGACCTACCTTGGCATGCCGTGTACTAACTCACCCGGCGACCTAAAGACTGTACGTGGTAAATATGATACACGAACACGCGCGTGCTTGTGTTAGCTGTTTAGGCACCATTATGTTAACGCTAGGCTGGCTGAGAAGAGTTAATGGTGAAATGGTAAAGATACATATATTGGGTTTCTTTCAGATAGTATTTCCCCGTAATGGGGAGGGTGAAACTTACGGAAGGGTGGCGGGGTGGGGGCGATAGATGTGTTTTGGATGGGGGGTGGCAGTACCTCTCGACGAGATGCCGGATGAAGCACCGTACATATGGTTTGATACAGTACTGTATTGCCTAAAACAGTATATTCTAACATTCGGAAGGTGTTTATTTTAGTATGAATGTCAGGAAGCCCTATACCTCCATTTAATTTGTTTTGTATTAAGGTTTTGTGGCTAATGTTTCTAATCGTGTTTGTTTGAAAACGAACTCTCTAATGTGCTTGTTTGTTTGTTTAAATAAACGAGTTGGGTATTGTAGAGTTCGTCGTTACGAAAATTATTTTTGAAATGATATTTCTGTTTACTAATGCAGCTCTGGCAAAAACGGTTTATTGCATTATTGGTATTTTTCCAGATTGTAATTTATTTAATTTTTCAGTGTGGTCAAAGTTTCTTGGTCGTTTATTGTGGGATCGCTGGTATAGGTTATTCCATAAATTCTGAGCTTGTCTGTTATTGTGATGGCTATGTGATAGTTATCTTTACCTTTCCATTTGCCTATACATACCCATAACTTTTGATTTTTCTGCGTTTATTTTTCCCCCGCTTCCTTTCCCAAAGTTATTTAATTTTTCTATTGCTATTTCTGTTTGTAATAAGAAAGTAGTTTTGCCTGCGTATGCATATATTTTCTTGCCTACCGTGTTTGGAATGTACAGTCCTTTAATATCGAGTTGTCCTGTCTAATGTTTTCTAGTCGGGTTCTAGGCTAAGGATGTATAGTAGGGGAGATAAAGGACACCCTTGTCTAACTGATTTCTGTATGTGAAATGCGCTTGTAACACTGTTGTTTATTAATAAATGGCTATGTGCATTGTTGCATATTATTTTTATCCATGTTTTAAAAAAGTGTCCTAGGTTGTAAGCATCTATTGTTTTCATTAACCATGTATGATCTACTCTAAAGTTTTTGTCAATATTTTATAATCACTGTTGAGTAAAGATATAGTTCCAGTGTTAGTTACCTGTAAAAATAAGATATCAATATTTTGTTTATTTATTATGTTGTTTATGTAATGTGTTTTGTCCCTAGCCCCCTTGATGTTCAATGTTGCCAGAGTTAGCATGAATTGTTTGGGGTTTTCTTTCGAACATCTGTTTCTGGAGGGTTAGATGGTGGTGGTCTTTTAACGCCAAACTTTCCAGCCGCTGGTTTGCTATCCCGTTGGGCCCTGGTCACGACCCTTTGAGGTGGCTTTACTGTAGGTAATTGTTTTTTTACTTGAACTGATTGTTTGACTATATGACAGTTGACCTGATACCTTTGTTGCTGATATACTTTGTGAGCTGTTTTAAAAAAAAATCCTTTAGCGTTTTCGTTATGTTTTCTGAACTAGTGTTATCTTGAAGAATATCATTTATTGTTTCGTCGACTGCCTCCAAATTTTCTTAATCCCCATCTTTATGAGACACTGTTACTATGGAATTTTTTGTCGCTATTGTCTCCATGGCTTCGCCTCTACGGTGATTTCTGTTACGCTCTCGTTAACTTGCTGTGATGCTGCAGTAGTATGATGTGTTTCAGTTTGGCCATCTACTCCAATGGCATCTTCTAGCTCTCTATGCTTTGCTTCTCTAAGCATATCATTTTGTCTTTCTCCGTCAACATCATAACTGTCCCAATGCTTTAAGAAACTTCTATTGTTACTTAGATGCTCCCTAACTTCTTCTTTATCATTTGCATCCCAAGGCTCAATTGCCCTGTACTGTCCATCTACTAGCTGGACGCCGTCAAGAGCGCGAGTCCTCAAATGCTCACACATTATAGGCAGGTGCCTGTCCGTGTTGCAGTGGCAACATTGCACCCTCCTCCCATTGAGGATTATAAGGACTCTGCTCTCCTTGTTGGCCTCATTTGTAAGTATAATATAGTGTGGGACACTCCACATCTTTTTTCCAGAGAGATCGTGAATTGGACCACATTTGATTGGTCTAGTCTCTTAAATGTTGGTGTTGAGTCCTGACTGCTTATAGATTTCAGAATTGCCATTATATCATCTTCGCTTGTCTTGGAAGGCAGCCATTTCAGCATGCCCCTTTGCCCAGATTTATCGGCGTGGGTTATTGATATTCTCTGCACTCTGTATCTGGATGTTACCCCAGGTGGCAAATCTCTGTGAAATTCTTTTAGGTGCATTTTATCATATAGTGCCTTTGATCTAATGGTGACATACCATTTACGCAGTGTCCCGTAGTTATACTAGTTATACAGACCTTCAAATTCAACTGGTGATAGGCTACATAACATACATAGCTCTCTTTTTTAGTACGTCAGCAGTAAGGGTAGCCAAAGAAAGACCCTCTTCTATGAAAATCTCTAGAGTTTTTTGCGTATGTCCTGCCAAGCCAAACTTAGGTAAGAATAGCCGTTTAATGTATTTATTCAGGGCCTAGCAACACATACAAGAATAAAAATAAACAATAAAAATTGTACTTGCAACGTATAAATGTAAATAAATACACAAGGTGCCAATTAGAAAACCAAATTAAAAAAAAATAGTTGATAATTGCTAACGAATATACGAGGTGATCAATGCCGCTATGAGGAGACTTGACTACTTTTCAAATTACGTCTCTAAAACTACTAATGTTTTTCTGTTTAACCTAGAATAAAAAAAATAATTTAAATGTTCATGAAGTCTATATATCAGGCCAATATTATTATTATTATTATATATGATTGTTTTTATTCAATAAGAAAAAAAATAATTTTTGTTAGTACTTTATTAAAATTAAATTTAGATGTATTTTAGCATCCTAAATGTAGATAGTTATTAGTTTTCTCCCTTTTTCACTTTCTTTATTCGTATAAAGGGGAAGTAACAAGAACAATTTTGTGTTCTATGTAAATGCTGTTTTCTATCTCAACACTTCAACACTTGAAAAATTATGTAGTACACTAGCATAAATGTCGTGCGTAGCTGCGATCTCAGAAGAGATACGAATATGAAGACAAAGACGGAGAAAAACTACTTATCAAAATCCAAGCTGATTCAGTGGCTAAAATAATTCATTTTAATCCCGGCTTTACTAATTTTTTATTATTTTTTGGCCGACAAAAAAACTCTCTTATTTCTTCACATTCTCTAATTTGGGATTTTTGTCAGTAATGAAAACTTATGAATGGCTCCTAATGTCATAGCACATAATTGTATAA